>NW_007247071.1:95380-165426 GCF_000164805.1 Carlito syrichta
ACCTCAGCCTCCCAAAGGCGCGGGATTACAGGCTGAGCCACCGAGCCCGGCTTCCCCTTTTTTTAATTGTTTGTAGAGACAGAGGCCTCCCTATGTTACCCAGGCTAGTCTCAAACTATTGGCCTTAAACGATCCTTCTGCCTCAGCCTTCCAAAGTGCTGGGATTACAGATATGTGTCATGGCACCCAGCTCTTTATATATCTGAGATACCAATGTTTGTCAGATATATTCTGCTAGTATTTTCTCAAAAGTCTGAGACTTGCTAATCATTTTCTTAATGGTATATTTGAGTGAGTCAGGTATTTTTTTTATTTTGAGGAAACCTAGTTTATTGGGTTTTTTTTTCTTTAACTGTTATTACCTAAGAAGCCTGTACCTAGAAGATATTCTGTGTTTTCCTTTTTATTTTTGAGTAGGAATCTGTTTGTAGCCCAGGATGGAGGGTAGTGGCACGTTCCCAGCCACTGCAGCCTCGACCTGCTGGGTTCAGACGATCCTTCCACCTCAGCCTTCCAGGTAGCTGGTTAAACTACAGGCACATGCCGCCACACCCAGCTAATTTTTTGATTTATTGTAGAGATGCGGTATCACCAAGTTGCCCAGGCTGGTCTCAGAACCTGTGGACTCAGGCAATCCTCTCACCTCGACCTCCCAAAGTGCCGGGATTATAGGCGTGCACCACTGCACCCAGCCTGTGTTTTCCTCTTAAGATGTTATGGTTTGGGCTTTTACATTTTGACCGATGATCCATCTGGAGTTAACTTTTATGTATGTTATGAGATAGGACTTGACATTAATTTTTCTCTTACATGGATATCCAGTTATTCCAGTGTCATTTATTGGAAGGACTTTTCCTATATGCGTTGCTTTGGTGCCTTTGTTAAAATTAAATGGCAGTAGAAGTGTGGTTCTGTTTCTAGACTCTGTTTCATTGCTGTGTTGATCTTTTAAGAAGTCTATATTACTTAGTTTGATTTGCTTGTTTTGCTGAGTATTTTTGGCATCTATGCTCATGTGGAATATTGGTTAGTGTTTTCATTTAATTCATTTCTTGTAATGTCTTGATTGCTGTAGCATTATGAAGACTCTTGAAGTCAGGTAATACAAGTCTTCTAACTTTGTTCTTTGTCCTTTTTTCTCAAGATCATTTTGACTCTTAGGTTCTTTGTATTTCTCTGTACATTTTTAGTCAGCTTATCGATTTCTGTTCTAAAATTTATTATTGGAAGCATATTGAATTTTTTTAAATGACGACTTATTGAGATATAATTCACATAATATACAGTACTCATTTAAAGTATACTTCAGTAAGTTTTAGTATATTTACAGATTTGTTTGACTTTCACCACGTTGAATTTAAGAACATTTTCATCTCAAAAAGATACCCTTCACTCTTTAGCTATCACTTTCTTCTTCTCCCTGCCCCCTACTGATTTTTTTCTATCTCTAAATTTGTCTATTCTGAATATTTTGTATAAATGTAATCATATAATATGTGATATTATGGACTGAGTCATACTCCTCCCAAAAATTCATATCTTGAGACTCCAAGCCAATATATTTGAATGGTATTTGGGAGTGGGGTCTTTGGGAGGGATAATTAAGGTTAAATGAGATCATGAGGGTGGGTCCTTACTCTGATAGGATTGGTGTCCTCATAAGAAGAGGAAGAGACACCAGAGAGCTCTCTCTCCACATACACACAGAGGAAAAGCCATGTGAGGATACAATGAAGAAGGTGACCATCTGCAAGCCAGGAAGAGAACCCTTACTGGAACCGACCCTGACCTCACCTTGATCTTGGACTTCTAGCCTCCAGAACTGTGAGATAATAAATTCCTGTTACTTAAACCATCTAGTCTGTGGTACTTTGTTATGGCAGCCTAAGCAGACTGATACATGTGGTCTTTTGTGACTGACTTTTTTCCCACTTAGCATAATATTTTCAGACGTTGTCTATTTTGTAGCATATATCAATACTTTATGGTAAAATAACATTTCATTTTATGGATATACCACATTTTGTTTATCCGTTCATCAGTTGATGGACATTTGTATTGTTTCCATCTATTGGCTATTATGAATAGTGCTGCTGTCAACATTTACGTGTACTTTTTTTACGTGGACATATGTTTTTTATTTCTCTTGGTTATCTAGGAGTGTAATTTTTGGGTCATTTGGTAATCCTGTGTTTAACCATTTGAAAAACTGCCAGTCTAATTTCCAAAGTGGATGCATCATTTTACTTTCCTACCAGCAGTGTATGAGAGTCCTGGTTTCTCCATATTCTGTCCAACACTTATTTTCTCACTTTTTGAGTATCTCAATTGTGGTTTTGATTCGCATTTCCCTGGTGACTGATATGCCAAGCATCTTTTCATGTACTTATTGGCCATTAATATATCTTCCTTGTGGAAATGTCTGTTTGATCCTTTGCCATTTTTTCAGTGGATTGCTTGTCTTTTGATTATTGAGTTGAGGGTTATTTACATTCTAGATATAAATCCCTTTTTAGGCATATGACTTACAAATGTTTTCTCTCATTCTGTGGGTTTTCACTTTTTTGATGGTATAATTTGACACATAAAAGCTTTAAATTTTGATTAAGTCCAGTTCATTTTTTTCCCCTATGATTATGTATATTTTTGGTGTCATCAAAATTACTTGCCAATTCTGAGGTCACAAAATTTTATTCCTGCTTTTTCCCTAAGAGTTTTATGGTTTTAGCTTATATTTATACCTTAGATCCATTTTGAGTTAATTTTTGGATACGGTATAAAGTAGGAGTCCAACTTAAATTTTTTGAGTGTGGCTATCTAATTGAGCACCATTTGTTGAGAGGTCATTTTTTTTCTCTATCGCATGATCTTGGCCTCTTTGGCAAATCAGTTGTGCATGGATATGTGGGTTTATCTCTGAATTCTCAATTCTATTGCATTGATTTATCCTGTGCCAGTACTTTGCTGTCTTAGTTACTGTGGTTTTGTAATAAATTTTTAAAAAATAAAAACAGTTTTCTACGAAGAGAATCATGTAGTAAGTTTTGAAATTGTGATGTATGAATCCTCCAACTTTGTACTTTTTAAGATTGTTTTGGGTCTCTTGAAATTTCATATGAATTTTGGAATCTGTTACTATCTACAAAGAAGCCAACTGGGATTCTGATAGAGATTGCATTGAATCTGTAGATAAGTTTGGGGAGTATTGGCAATTTAATAGTTCTAAGTCTTTCTACCTTTTCTGATGTAAGTATTTGAAAGTATAAATTTCCTTATCAGGATTTTTAACTATATTTTACAAATTTTGACATGTGGTATCTTTATTTTTTTTGTACCAATCCCACCTCCACTCCTACATATTGTATCTTTATCATCATTTAGTCTAAAACATTTTGTAATTTTTCTTATTTCTTCTTTTACCCTTGAATTAAATAGAAATTTTTTTTAAAATTTAGAAACATTTGGTTTATCTGGGTAGCTCATTGTTACTAATTCCTAATTATAATTCTATTTTGATCAGAGAACAAGCTGTATAATTCAGTCCTTTTATACGTATTGAGACTTGTTCAGTGGCCCAGAAAATAGCCTATCTTGGCAAATGTACCATGTACTCTTGCATGTGGATTCTGCAGTTGTTGGCCGCAGACAGTAATGTGCTGGAGCTGGATCGTGTCAGGTTTTGGGAGGTGATTGTGCACATCTCGCCCCAAATCCCCATTTAATGCTGTCCTGTTGGTAGCTAGCAATCTGCCATGGTGGGAACATTACACCATACCACAGATATCTGCAAAGGCTGTGAATCAGGGCTTTTATTTTTCTTTCTTTCTTTCTTTTTTTCAGAGAGCCGGTTTACCAGCATATCACTAAGTATAGAATGTTGTAACTGTCCATTAAATGAAAGTGTTTGATCGTGTCATCAGATCATCTATGTCTTGGTTGATATTTTTCCTTTGGTTTAGTTGCTAGAGAGGGATGTTAAAATCTTTCTTTAATTGTGAAATTGTCTCCTTTTCCTTTAATTCTGTCAAATTTTGTTTCATATATTTTGAAGCTCTGTTAGAAAAATACACATTTATGATTGTCTTTGTAATAAATTGACATATGAGATGTTCTTCTTTATCTCTGATAATTTAAATTGTGTCCCTTATGTTAACATATACAGTGATCTTGCTGTTTTGTCCCTCTGACTGATCATCTTTGTCTTTTGATTGCAGTTTTGGCCCATTAACATTTATTTTAATTGTTAATAGGTTTATTTTGGGCATACCAATTTGATTTATTTTTTTCTCCCCTTAAAAAACTTTTTGTTGTTGTTCTTGCTTTCCTTTTTTCTTTTGGACTGTTTGAAATATTTTAGAATTTAAGTTTAATATTCTGTTAGCTTTTTAGCTATACCTCTGCAGAGAGGAAGAGATGTGTGCATATGAGAGATTGTTCTAGGGATGTGTAATATACATCCTTTTTTTTCTTTTTTGACTTGAGTCTCACTCTGTCACCCAGGCTGGAGTGCAGTGCATGCTCACGGCCACCACAGCCTCAACTTGTTGAATTCAGGTGATCCTTCCACCTCAGCCTTCCAAGTAGCTGGAACACATGCCTGTGCCATGACACTCAGCTAAATATTTGATCTATTGTAGAGACAACGTCTTACCAAGTTGCCTAGGCTGGTCTTGAACCCGGCAATCCTCCCACCTATCCCTCTCAAAGTGCTGGGATTATAGGTGTGAGCCACTATGCCTGGCTTCCTCTCTTCAAAGTGGATCATTTTCTTTGGTCTGTCTTCAAACTCGTGACTGTTATCTTTATTTTGCTCTTAAGGCCATCCAATAAACTTATTCTAGATGTTATATAATTCAGCTCTAGAAATTTTATTTGGTTTTTTTTTATGGTTTCTATTTTTGTGCTATAATTTTTATTTATTATTAGCATGTTTTCCTTTATATCTTTGAATATAACTGTAATAGTTGTTTTAAAATCCTCATCTCCTAATTCCAACATTTGGATCATCTCCAGGTGGTCCCTGATGACTGGCTTTTCTCTTGAGAGTGGATCTCATTTTTCCTGTTTTTTCTTTCTTCACCAGTGTTGGATTGTGCTGTTCCCTTCTTCCAAGACCAGACTACTTTTCTTTTCTTTATTTTTTTTGAGTCTCACTCTGTCACCCGGACTGGAGTACAGTGGTGCACTCATGGCCACTGCAGCCTCTACTTGCTGTGCTCAGACAATCCTTCCACCTCAGTCTTCCAAGTAACTGGAACTACAAGCACGTGTCACCATGTCCAGCTACTTTTTTAGTCTGTTGCAGAGATGAGGTCTCACCAAGTTTTCCTGGCTGGTCTCAAACCCCTGGGCTCAGACAGTCCTCTTGTCTCCGCCTCCCAGCGTGCTGGGATTATAGGTGTGAGCCACTGTGCCTGGCCAGATTGACTACTCTTAAGTATTAACCCCTTTTTTGGTTGTTCTCTGGTGCCTTCAGATGGTGGTTTTTTTTTTTTTCCCCAGAGTTTATAGTTACTTACCAGAAATGTGGTTAGATACTTTTGTACTAGAATTGGAACCTTGGTTTAAGTATAACTTAAAATTTCAAAGGCAATAAAGGCTCAGCAGTGACTATTAGAATGAGAATGGACTGGAGGTAGTGGGTGGAAATGAGACATAATTTTCTATTAGCAGGAAGTCAGTAACTTATGCAAAGATCGATTAATCAAAGAACAGCACAAGCACATGACTTAAAGGCATGTACATATCCACCTTAAGAAGCAAGTCTAGATAGAAACAATTTAAATCATTGCCACTGTGGATGAGGAAGATTGGATCATAGCACTCTGATTATTATAAGCTCTTTTGCATTTTATCTCTTGCACTATGTCATCTGAAAACCTAAGTTTTAGTAAACAGGATATCTAACCATTACCACCTAATGCTTTCCAAGCTTGATTGGATAATGGTGAGGAGTGATGCTAATTTGAGAATGAATGTGGAGCTAAACTCTGGGTAGAAACTTTAAAACAGCTTTGAAGAGATTTTCTTTTAGGATTGTGCCTTTCTGCTCTGGTCCCTTGCCTGCATGTGCTTCAGGCTCCTCTTTGAGGAGGTGGGACTTGGAGGAGAGGTGATGGTGGAAGGAGGAGAGTTCTGTGCACTGGACTTTGCTTCACAAAGAATGCTTGGGTGGGAGTAGATGAGGGGAGAATGCTTGCTGAGAAAGAAATAGTTCTGTGGCTGAAAGTTTTAACCCCTAGCCCTGCTCTCCAGGAGTAACTGCTATTAATGTCTGGACACATACATAACCTTTTATCTGCATGTACAAAGAAAGCATACTAAAATGATATTTTCTGATTTGCTCTTTTCACTGGTTGGTGTCTTCTTACATCTTTCTATATAGATGTGTGAATGTACCACAGTTCATTGATTCAGGTATATCACAAAATCAGTGGTGCATAGTACAGTAGTTGCTCAGGTGTCAGGGATGACCCAGTCGTCACTACCTACACCTTTGCACACCTGAGTGCAATCTTGTTTTGTCAGCAAACCATTTGAAGGATCTGCCCTAAAAAAAACCTTTTGATATCAGATAAGCTCAGAATCAGACTTATACATGAATGGGAGCAGATTAGAAGAAAATTCTGGAATCAATTTTGGACTACTACTAACAAGTACTAAGACAATTAATGACTCGGTAACATGTGAAAAAGCACAGACTTCCTTACTAAGAGTCACAGTGATTCAGAGCAGATTCTGTGTAAAAACATTGTGGCAATATCTTAGCCAATTTATATACCTTTTCTTTATCTACTTATTATGTTATAAATCTGTTCAACCCTAAAACTGGTAATCTTTTAGTAAATATAAGTAAAAATTCCATCTGACAAGAATGCATTGTCATTTTAATTGGCAGCATTTTCTTCGTGATACTTAAAGTAATAATATATATTGTGATTGATGTCTTAGCTTAAGTTTGGTACATATATTGTAGTTTTTAATCACTGTATATTCCCTGACGTTGTTAAAAGCTGCAGACTGTATTCCCAGATGGATCCAACAATGGATTTAACCAATTCCCTAAGTTTGACAGATAGCTTGTTACACACTTTTAATGCCATTATGAGCAGTGTTGTGATCGTTTGCTAGCTAATGTGTGATAGCACTTCCATAATGATTTTCCTACAGTAAATGCTTATGAAGATAATTGCTGTATTGAAAGAAATACACTTGTTGAAGACTTTTAAATATTTCCAAATTTTACTCCAGAAATGTAATCGTATAGGCTGTGACCTCTAACGTGTGGAGGCTCCCATTTTCCTGCCCTTAAGTTATCATTGGGTTTATTTAAAAAAAAAAAAACAAAAAACAGCTGGGCTCAGTGGCTCAGCCTGTAATCCCAGTACTTTGGGAGGCTGAGGTGAGTGGATTGCCTGAGCCCACGGGTTCGAGACCCGCCTGGGCAACTTGGTGAGACCTCATCTCTACAATAAAATAAAAAATCAGCTGGGCATGGTAGCGCGCGCCTGTAGTTCCAGCTACTTGGAAGGCTGAGGCGGAAGGATCGCCGGCGACCAGCAGGTCGAGGCTGCGGTGGCCGGGAGCGGCCACTGCACTCCACTCTGGGTGACAGAGTGAGACTCCAACTCAAAAAAAAAACAAACAAAAAAACCCTTCTTAATTTAATACTTGGAAAGTAATATATTGCCAGGGAACAGAAGTCATGCTGAACTAGATAACCTAAAAAGTTCTCTGGAACAAGCACCTTGAACTGGGTGCTGGGTGAAATATAGCAAAGTATAATACTGAGCTAGCTTTGCACAAAAGTGAGGGGATCTGAAAAAGCAGAGACGGCATCTGAAAAAAAGAGAATGAAGGCACTAGCAATCAGGAATTTCTGTGGCAGCACGAGGATTTAGATGAGAGGTGGGTTAGCAGGTAGGGCCACGTAGAAAAGGAAACAGAGCCTTGTTCTCTTGGTGGGGAGGGAGATGGAAGCTGTCATTTCCATGGAAATCTAGAACACTCAAAAACCTAAATACTCTTTAGTGTAAAGGTGGACTGGAGAGGGGGAGAATCAACCTACTCCCCCACGGAGGCAACTAGTAAAGTATAAGCTGTAAGAATGGTAGGGACCATCTGTCTTGAGAATTTGTAACCTCAGGTGTGTTTGGACTTTGAAATTGCATTACCAGCTTGTTTGGGGATTTCCCCAATCTGACCATTAATGTGAAAGCCCCACCAAGAATGAGTTAAAGATACAAAGCACAAGAGAGAGTCCACTGTGAAAAAGTTAAAAAGAAAAAATTCTAAGAATGTAAAATGAAATAATTAAAATTGAACAGTGAATCTGACACAGCTAAAAGAAAATCATTTAACCAGGTGGTAGATCAGGAAAAGTTAGAAAGTTTGAACAAAGATAAAGTGATGGGAAATAATTGAAAACTTTGAGGTTTTGAAGAGACCATGTTGAACATACATGTAATAAAAGAGCTAGGAGAAAATTGAAAGGGGGCAGAAATATTTGAAGAGGCCATAGCCAGAATTTTCTAGAATTGGAAAGGTAAACTGTGCGTGTCTAATTTTAAGGCAACTAATACAAGAATAGAAATAGAATTTATAACTTCAAAATAATACAAGAACTGTAATGGAACAAGTAAACCACCATTTCAATAGAAGGGAAAAGGGAAAAAACGAGAAGCATAGAAAAAGAATTAAAATAGAAAATGCAAAATAGAATTGTAGAAAGTTACCCAGATAGCAGTATAAGACAGTTTCATTGTAAAACCAAACTTTCCCATCAGAAACTATCAGATTCAATTTCTTTAAAAGATGAATTAAGCTGTATTGATTTACAGTAGATACACCAAGACATAGAAGTATAAAGGTTGAAGATAAAGGGCTGGAACAATGCATTTGAGGAAAATTCTACTCAAAAATAGGTATAACTACTGTATTAATATCAGATACAATAGATTTGTAAGGTAGTATTATTAGTAATAAACAGTTACTTCCTAATGATAAGAGCAAGTTATTAGGACTAGAATGCCACATTTGTATAATTGTTGGCAGTGCCTCAAAATATGACAGGCATTTGAGAATTAGAAGAGAAACTGGCAAACTCATTTTTGGGAGATTTCAATTAAAAATGAAACTAAGCTGGGCTCAGTGGCTCAGCCTGTAATCCCGTGCCTTTGGGAGGCTGAGGTGAGTGGATTGCCTGAGTCCGCGGGTTCGAGACCCGCCTGGGCAACTTGGCGAGACCTCATCTCTACAATAAATCAAAAATCAGCCAGGCGTGGTAGCGCATGCCTGTAATTCCGGCTACTCGGAAGGCTGAGGCGGAAGGATCGCCGGAGCCCAGCAGGTGGAGGCTGCGGTGGCCGGGAGCGGCCACTGCACTCTGGTCTGGGCGATAGAGTGAGACTCCAACTCAAAAAAACAAAACAACAAAAAAAAAAACTAAATTTTTTTTAAAATAAAAAAATAAACTTCGGAAATCTAAATAGTTTGACCCTTAAAAAAGAAGTAATAGTAGAAAAAAGAAGATATATCTGAACAATAAGGAAAACAGGTATGCATTAGACTTTATATAAGTGTTGTTTGTTTGTTTTGTTTTCTTACCCTGTTGCCTGGACTAGAGCGTACTGGTATGATCATGGCTTACCACAGCCTTGATCTCCTGGGCTTAGGTGATCCTTCTGCCTCAGCCTCCCTAGTAGGTGGGACTACATGTGAGTGCCAGTATGTCTGGCTAATTATTTTTTTGTGGAGAACGAGGTCTTGCTATGTTGCCTAGGCCTGGGCTCAAGCAAGCCTCCTCTCTTGACCTCCGAAAATGCTGGGGTTATAGGCGTGAGCCACTGTGCCTGGCCAGAAGTATTTTAAATGATTATATTAAAAAAAAGAAATTCAGTTAAGATGAGGATTTATAGAGAGGGAGCAAATGTAAAGAGATAAGTAACAAGGAACAGAAATGACGTAGATAAAATAATGAAAACTAATAAAACCTAAACCGGTTCTTAAAAAAACCAATAGACAGGCTTCACGCAAAATTAGTCATAAAGACCACAGTATGAGCATACCTCATTTGATTGTGCTTCGCTTTGTTGCATGTCACAGATATTGCATATTTTTACAAATGGAAGGTTTGTAGCAACCTTGTGTTTAGCAATTCTGTTGGAACCATTGTTCCAGTATCATGTGCTTACTTTGTGTTTCTGTGTTACATTTTGGTAATTCTTGCAATATTTCAATTTCTTCATTGTTACTTTATCTGTTATGGTGATCTGTGATCAGTAATCCTTGTTAACCATTGTAGTTGTGGCAGCATGAGCCACACCCAGATAAGACGATGAACTTAATTGATAAATGTTGTGTATGTTCTGACTGCTTTACCGACTGGCCATTCCCCAGTCTTTCTCCCTCTGTTGGGGCCTCCATATTCTCTGAGACACAACAATGTTGAAATGATGCCCATAAAGCTGGGTATAGTGGCTCACACTTGTAATCTCAGCAATTTGGGAGACGAGGCAAGAGAATTGCTTGAGTCCAGGGGTTCGAGACCAGCATGGACAACTTGGTGAGATCTTTTCGCTACAATAAAAAATCAGCTGAGCATGGTGGTGCATGCCTGTGGTTTCAGCTACTTGGAAGGATTGCCTGAGCCCAGTAGGTCAAGACTGTGGTGGCTGTGAGTGTGCCACTGTACTCCAGCCTGGGTGATAGTGAGACTCTGACTCAAAAAGAAAAAAGAAACGATGCCTATCAATGTCCCTACAAAGTCCTCAAAGCATTCAAGTGAAAGGAAGAATCTCAAGTCTCTCACTTTAAATTAGAAACCCGTGATGATGAAGCTTAGTGAGAAAGACATCTCGAAAGCTGATATAGGCCAAAAGGTAGACCTAACGGCCAAGTTGAGAATGCAGAAGTTCTTGAAGGAAATTAAAAGAGCTATTCCAGTAAAACACACACATGTTAAGAAAAACAAAGCAAATAGCCTTTATTGCTGATCTGGAGAAAGTTTTAGTGGTCTGGATAGAAGATCAAACCAGCTATAACATTTCCTTATGCCAAAACCTAATCCAGTGCAAGATTCTAACTCCTCATTTCTTTGGCAGCTAGAGAGAAGGAAGCCGTAGGAGAAAATATTGAAGCTAGCAGAGGGTAGTTTATGAGGTTTAAAGAAAGAAGCCATTTTCATAACATAAAAGTGCAAGTTGAGGCAGTAAATTATCCAGAAGATATAGCTAAGACCGCTGATGAAGTCAACTACACTGAAGAGCAGATTTTCGATGTAGATGAAAGAGCCTTCTATTGGAAGAAGGTGCCATCTAGGGCTTACATAGCTAAAAGTCAATGTTTGGCTTCAAAGGCAAGCTGACTCTCGTTGGGGCTAATGCAGCTGGTGACTACACTGAAGCCATTGCTCATTTACCATTCTGCAAGTTCTGAGGCCCTTAAGAATTAGGATAAATTCAGCTGAGCGCACTGGCATGTGCTTATAGTTGGAGGCTGAGGCAGGAGGATCCCTTGAGTCCAGGAGTTTAAGGCTGTAGTATGCTATAATTGTGCCTCTGAGTAACCACTGCCCTCTAGCCTGGGTAATGTAGTGAGACCCCATCTCTTAAAAAAACAAAACTCTGCTTGTTCTAGAAATGGAACAACAAAGCCTGGATGACAGCACATTTGTTTACACAGTGACTTAGACTATTTTAAGCCCACTGTTGAGACCCACTTCTCAGGGATAAATAGGATAACTTTGAAATATGACCGCTCATTGACAGTGTCAGAGCTCTGATGGAGGTGTACAAGGAGGTTACTGTTTTCATGCCTTGTATCACAACATCTATTCTGCAACCCATGGATCAAAAAGTAATTTCAACCTTCAAGTTTTGTTATTTAAGGAATACGTTTCATAAAGTGATAGCTACCACAGATAGCCAGCTATTCCTTTGATAGATTTGGGCAAAGCACATCAAAAACCTGGAAAAGGTTTACCATCCTAGATGTCATTAAGAACATTTGTAATTCATGGGAGGAGGTCAAAATATCAACATTAACAGCAATTTGAGAGAAGTTCATCCAAACGCATAGGTGACTTTGAGGGTTTCAAGACTTTCTTGGTAGCAAAAAACCGCAGATGTGCTAGAAATAGCAAGAGAACTAGAATTAGAAGTGGAGACTGAAGATGTGACCACATTGCTGCAATCTCCTGGTAAAACGTGAATGGATGAGTTGCTTCTTATAGATGAGCAAAGAAAGTGGTTTCTTGAGATGGAATCTACTCCTGGTGGAGATATTATGAATGTTGTTGAAATGATAACAAAGGATTTCGAATAAACTTGATGGAGAGAACAGTGGCAGGGTTTGAGAGGATTTACTCCAATTTTGGATAAGTTCTACTCCGGGTAAAATGCCATCAAATAGAACTCTTGCATGAAAGGAAGAGTCAGTTGATGTAGCAAATTTCAGTATCTTATTTTTAGAAATTGCCACAGCCACCCCAGCCTTTTTTTTTTTTTTTTTTTTTTTGAGTTGGAGGCTCACTCTGTCACCCAGACTGGAGTGCAATGGCCACTCCCGGCCACTGCAGCCTCGACCTGTTGGGCTCTGGCCATCCTTTCGCCTCACCCTTCCAAGTAGCTGGAACTACAGGCACGCGCTACTACGCCAGGCTAATTTTTGATTTATTGTAGAGATGAGGTCTCGCCAAGTTGCCCAGGTGGGTGTTGAACCTGCGGGCTCCCAAAGTGCTGGGATTAACAGGCTGAGCCACCAAGCCTGGCCCTTTAGTAGCCACCACCCTGATCAGTCAGAAGCCATTAACATTGAGGCAAGACCCTTCACCAGTGAACAGGTTACAACTTGCTGATGGCTCAGATGGCTGTTAACATTTTTTAGCAATAAAATATTTAACAATGAAGGTTTGTACCTTTTTTTTTTGGACATAATGCTATTGCGCACTCAATTGACTGTAGTATGGTATAAACCTAACTTTTATATGTACTGGAAGACCAGAAAATTTATGTGATTGGCTTTATCATGACAATCACTTCGTTGGGTAGCCTGGAACCAAACCCACAATGTCTCTTAGCTATCCCTGTATTAGTAATAAATGAGGAAATTACAGAAAGAGCAGAAATTTTTTTAAAAAGAGAAGACTGACCAGCTCGGTAGTAGTACGTTTGAAAATATTTTAGAGCTGGGCTCGGTGCCTCAGCCTATAATCCCGCGCTTTGGGAGGCTGAGATGAGTGGATTGCCTGAGCCCCCGGTTTTGAGACCCAACTGGGCAACTTGGTGAGACCTCATCTCTACAATAAATAAAAAAAATTAGCCGGGCGTGGTAGTGCGCGCCTGTAGTTCCAGCTCCTTGGAAGGCTGAGGCGGAAGGATCACTGGAGCCCAGCAGGTTGAGGCTGTGGCCGAGAGCGGCCACTACACTCCAGTCTGGGTGACAGAGTGAGACTCCAACTCAAAAAAAAATAAAAAATTATTTTTTTGAAAATGGACAGTTTTTTTAGAGGTATCAGTACATGTAATGAGGAAAGGGTGGACTACTGGTTACCTAGCAGAGAAAAATGAAATTGCATTTCCTCTTAATATTATACACAGGTTTGTTCTAGGAAAATTAGAAACCTCTATGAGAAAATCAGCTTTAAAAACAGTAGAATTATTAACCGGCCACGGTGACTCATGCCTGTAATCCCAGCATTATGGGAGGCGAAGGCGAGAGGATTGCCTGAGCCTGCGGGTTCAACACCAACTTGGGAAACTTGGCGAGACCGTGTCTCTACAATAAATCAAAAAATTAGCCAGGTGTGGTGCCATGTGCCTGTAGTTCCAACTACTAGAAAGGCTGAGGCAGAAGGATCACCTGAGCCCAGCAGGTTGAGGCTGCGGTGGCCGTGAATGGGTCACTGCACTCTAGCCTGGACGACAGTGAGACTTCAACTCAAAAAAACAAACATAATTATTACCTTGGAGAGGAAAGGATTTCCTAAACAAGACACAAAGCACAGACGTGAAAGAAAATTTGGATAAAGTTGATATGATAAATATTTCTTTTTTCCAGTGATACTCATAAAGAAACAGGATATAAACAGCTACAAACAGGATAACTGCAGTACATGTAATTGACAAAGGATGGACTTTCACAATAAATAGAAAACAAAACTACAAGTACAAAAGACAGCTCAGTTTTCAGTTTGTAGCAGAAGCACTTGTTTATTACCTTTTTAAAATGTGGGATATTTTTAAAAGACGGAAATTGTGTACTGCTGCAGAATACACAGCTCTTAAGTGTGTGGCTTGAATTTTTTTTGATGGATATATGCACTTCTATAAACAACACCCTAATCAAGATAAGAAAGTTCCCTCAAGTCCCTCTTGGTCAATCTTCACCCTTCAAAGAAGCAGGACTTACTCTTCTGATTTTTATCACCGTAGACTAGTTTTGCCTGTTTGAGAACTTGATATAAATGGAATTATATGTCTGGCTTTTTTCATTTAACAAGTTTTGACTTTCATTCATGATGTATCACTTGTTCGTTTTTTAAACTGCAGAATAGATTCTACTCTATGAATATACCATAATTTGCAAAAGAAACCATCAAACTGTTTTGCAAAGTGGTTGTACCATTTTGAACTCCCATTATTAATGTCTGAGATTTTTTTTTTTTAAACACAGATATGAGCAGACAATACACAGAAGAGAAAATGATGAACTTCTAAGATGCTTAGTCTCACCACAATCAGAGAATGCACATTAAATCCCTGGTAAGCCTCAGTACACATGCGTGGTGAATTTGTAAACAGTGAAAACTAGTGTACTGCTGAGGACTGTGCACCATTTTTTGTAGCAAATTTGGCAATATGTAATAAAGATGTTCCTCTCCTGTTACCCAGTATTTCTATGCTCCAAGAAATTCATACATGTATGTAGAGATCTGCTCGTTCTATTCTTTGTGACTTTGTTTTTAAATGCCAAAAGTTGATACCTACTAAAAGGATCATTAGCAAGATCCATCAGCAAGAGAATTGATAAATTATAACTATATTCTCTACAGGATGTTATATATGCAAACTGTAACTATCTCATGTTATCAGAATAATGGCAGAAGTAAGCATACAAGTTACAATTTGTATAATTTAAACATATAAAATATATTTCATATATGAGGGGACAAAAACCCCCAGAATTTATTTTATTTATTTATTTATTTTTGAGTCGGAGTCTCACTCTGTTGTCCAGGCTGGAGTGCTGTGGCCTGCTCACGGCCACCGCAACCTCAACCTGCTGGGCTCAGGTGCTCCTTTGGTCTGAGCCTTCCAAGTAGCTGGAACTACAGACATGCACCACCATGTCCAGCTACGTTTTTGGTTTTATTGTAGAGATGAGGTCTTGCCAAGTTGCCCAGGCTGGTCTTAAACCCGTGGGCTCAGGCAATCCTCTCACTTTGGTCTCCCAAAGTGCTGGGATTATAGGTATGAGCCACTGCACCCGATCTGACCCCAGAATTTATAAAAATGTGTGTATTCTTACACGTTTAAACTTCAGTTACCTTCAAAGTACTCCGATGCAATATGCCAACCTATTGGGACACTTTTTCTACCACTCAAAACAGTTTCTGAACTCATCAATTTAGATGCCTTTTAGTGCTTCTACTATTTTTTGTTTCACCTCTTCCACCTCCTTTAAATGTTTACCTTTGAGGACTTACTTCATCTGGGGAAACAAAAACAAGTTGCATGGGTGAGATGGGTGAATAGGAAGGGTGGGTCACCGAGATCATGCTTTTGTGTGTGTGTGTGAGTTAGAGTATCACTCCGTCGTCCAGACTGGAATGCAGTGGAGTGTTCACGGCCACCACAGCCTTGACCTGGGCTCCAACGATTCTTCTGCCTTAACCTTCCAAGTAGCTGGAACTATAGGCGCCCACCACTGTGCCCGGCTAATTTTTTTTATTTATTGTAGAGATGAGGTCTCAACAAGTTGCCCAGGCTGGTCTCAAACCTGTGGGTTCAGAAAATCTTCTCACCTTGGCCTCTCAGAGTACTGTGATTATAGGTGTGAGCCACCGCACCCAGTGTTCATGCTGGGGTTTTTTTGGTCAAAAATTGCTGAACACTCAGTGTGGTATGGGCTGGTGCACTAGTAAATCACCCATCATGAAATGGGCAAATGTGTTGAAAGAATCTCCAAAAAAAAAAACTTAGGCCGGACACAACATTTCATAACAACACTAGCTGGTATGCTGACCCATGGGTTCCTAGAACACTTACCTAGTAGGGGATGTCTATACTGCAAGGGGTGCACTGTCCAAAAGTTAATTCATTTTTTTTTTTTGTTCCCCCTTTTATATTTATCTAGTAAAGCATTCTTGGTAATGATACACACCAAATCACGGGAGTCTAAGAGGAATGGTAAGAGGACGGAAGAGTGAAACACAACAAATCACGGGGGTCTAAGAGGAAGGGTAAGAGGAAGGAAGAGTGAGATTAGGGAGGAAAACATAGTGTTTCAGTTATAATCTAGAATTTATTTCCTCAAAAGTCAAGGGGGGAGGAGTAGGTAGAATATGAGAAAGGTGTGGGCATATGGTATGGGCATGTGGTGAGATCTGTCAATACTTTGCCACGGGCCTATGATGGTTATTGTAATTTGTGATTCTCTTAAAACAACTGAAACTTAAAATGATTCAGTGTTTTAAGACATAGCTCTTTGGTAACTACTAAGGTTGAATATTTATTAGACTTTTGACCATATATAAATATATGCATATTTATTTCTTTTACCTTTTCAATTTTTTATTGCTGTAGTTTGTCCATGTTTCTGTAGAGGTTCATTATTTCATATTGTTTTAAATTAATTTTTTTTTTTTTTTGAGTTGGAGTCTCACTCTATTGCTCAGACTGAAGTGCAGTGGCCGCTCCCGGCCACCGCAGCCTCGAACTGCTGGGCTCTGGCGATCCTTCCGCCTCAGCCTCCGAGTAGCTGGAATTACATTAAGTTAATTTATTAAGTATAGTAACTCTTTGTTAGTTCAAGGTGTTTGTAAAATATATTTAGATTTTCAGATTAAGTATTTATATGACCTTATTTAAATGGGACTACTCAACCTGAAAACGGAGGAGTGCTCACGTATACCTTCTTAGTCTTATGTTTTCATTGTGTGTATTTTAATTCTTAATTCATTTGTATTATATTTTGAATGATGGAATATTTAGAAATATCTTGCCTTGATGCCATTTATTAAATAATATTTCACTTACTGACTTGAAGCATCTTTATATACTAAATTCTTAATTATACCAGAATATATTTTTTGTTCTGTTGATCTTTCTCTGAGTCAGTGTCAGTGACTTACAATTAATTTTCTTCTTGTAATAATACATGCAGATTTAGGTTAGGACAGAATGTCGTGGTTCTCTACCTTGCCGTTCACATACCGCATTCCCTTCACACTCCTTCCCCTGCAGATGGAGCTGTTTTGGATTACAGCTGTCTCTGCTGTGATTTACACATCTCTGCATTTCTCTCGGTAGAGTGTGCACACTGCTGTTGTTGACTCATCAGTTTTTGATATCTGTGACTCATGTAATATGAGGATGTGGCTCTCTTGCCATTTCTTTTGCTTTTCCATCCTTCAGCCTCAAAATGTAGTTTTGTTTAAATTCATTTCTAAATTGTTTAAAAATAAAAATTTGGTTACCAATATTTAGAATGTGTGCTTCTGGAAATGTTGTTTGTAGTGGAGCATTATAATAGATAGTGATTTCTATGAGCTTTTGTTTTTCCTGAAGTAAATAATTACTTTTTCGGGACAGTTTTCCACAAGGTCAGTCACATCAGGTAACCTAAAAGGTTCAGATTCTTTTTCTTGGCAACTTTCCTCCTAGAATGTTCCATTCTTCTTGGCTGTTTTGCTCTCCAGACCTGTGGACAACTTTGCGGATGGGGCTTGTTGATTTTTAGCTTTATTGTTAATATGAATGAGATCTTTGTTCCACTCTAGTTTTTAACAAGTTTTGGTTGATATATTAGTAATGTACTGATAATGAAATATAAGAAAATATGTTTATGTTAATCATTCTTAACATCTGTAATGCATGTTGATTTCCTTAACTGTGCTTCAAGACATGTTTATAACTACTGTACTAGTGTACACCAGTCGAATCAAGCCCGAGGAGCTGGAGTCCCTCCTTCTAAATCCAAAAAGGGACAGACACCTGGAGGAGCTCAGTTTGTTGGCTTGGAATTATACAAACGACTTAAGGAATTTTTGAAGAATTATTTGACAAATCTTCTTAAGGTAAGATGTTTTACATGTATGCTGAATATTTATAATAGGACGTTAAAAAAAGTAGTGAAATGATAAAAAAAGTTAAATGCTAAATCTTTCACTGTCATTTGTTCATTGTTTTAGGCCCTAACATGTGCATGAAAATGTTTTGATATTACCTCTTGTGAAGAAGAAACCTTCACAAACTGTATTCTGTTTTCTGTCTTTTTTTTTTTTTTTTTTTTTAAAGAGATGAGGTCTTTGCCTAGCCTGGACTTGAACTCCTAGGCTCAATTGATCCATTCTCCCACCTCAGTCTCCTGAGTAACTGGGACTACAGATGTCCATCACCGTGCCCAGTGCATACTCTGTTTTTTTTCTTTTTTAATTACTTAGATTGGAATTTTTTTAACCTTATGCCATAATAATACTTTCCTTTAATTATTAGCCATTTTTTATTTGGTTATTAGAAATCAATTAATTTTTCCATTTATTTTATTTTTGAGTTGGAGTCTCACTCTGTTGTCCAGACTGGAGTGCAGTGACACGCTCCCAGCCACGGCAGCCTTGACCTGCTGGGCTCCGGCGATCCTTCTGCATCAGCCTTCCAAGTAGCTGGAACTACAGGCGCGCTACCATGCCTGGCTAATTTTTTTTATTTATTGTAGAGATGAAGTCTCACCAAGTTGCCCTGGCAGGTCTTGAAACCCGCAGGCTCAGGCAGTTCACTCACCTCGGCCTCCCAAAGCGCGGGATTACAGGCTGAGCCACCAAGCCCAGCTCAGCTTTTCCATTTAAAGTCAGGAATTTGTGTATTCAGATTACCTATCTTTTATTTTGAACTCAATGTGGTGTTCCCTGTCAAAATGCATAGACAATTTTAAGGTTATTTAACCTTGGTAATCGCATTTTTTCAAGTGTGGTCTTTTTATACATGATCATGAAGTATATTTCAAAATTATGAAACTGTGCTCTTGGCTAGCATGAGTTTCACAATGAATATCCATTTCCTTAGAGTATGGGTTATCCTGCTCCAGGCCTTTGCTTGGGCAGTGATGGAGTCATTTCCCTTTCATCTTCTGCCTTTTTCTTCCTCAGTCTTCATCCCCTGTAGCAGGCAGTGTGATGCCTGACATCCAGCCACAGGATGGGCAGGTGGCTCCTTCATCTGGTGCTACACTTAATATATAGAGTGAGTGAAGACATCTATCCTCTCTACCTTGGGAAATTTGCAGGGACTCTTCTGTGTATATTTAAAATTTTTTATTTTTATTTACACAGATATTATGCACAATTTTCATCATGTTGCAATTTTTTTTTAAATTTATTTTTGCAAGCTACTTGGAAACTTAAACATTAGTCTAACAGACTAATTGACCACTTATTGTAACTAGTGTAGTATCATTTTCATTTGCCCCAAACGGTGTTTCTTGTCTTAAGCCACTGTATTCTTTTTTTTCACAACACTTTGTAAAGTGAATGTTGTAATTATTCTTTTTTTTTAGATTATAAAACGTAGTTTATTTAAAAGTAAATTGAGAGAGAGAAGGATTCACATTCCTAAGGTGGGTGAGGAGGCCAAAGGCAGGAAGCATGACGACTACCATTGCTCAAAGAACACAGGGCCACACCAGAGTCTAACAAGGCAATGGCCATAATTATTCTTTAGTATTAAAGTGAGAAACAGTATACTGTTGTGCAGAAGTATTGATAGCTGTACCATCAGTAATATTTTTGTATTTTAAAAAGGTCCTGTACCATTACCAGAATAGCTTGGCTTTACATTTTAAAGTTTAGTTCATGTTACTTAAATTTATTACTTTTTTTTAGAGACAGGGTCTCTCTGTCTCTGTTGCTCAGGCTGGAGTGTAGTGACACAGTCATAGTTCATTACAGTCTCAAACTCCTGGACTCCAGCGGTTCTCTCATCTCAGCCTCTCAAGTAGCTGGGACCACAGACACGTGCTGCCATGCCTGGTTAATTTTTTATAGAGACAGGCTTTCACTATGTTGCCCTGGCTGATCTCCAACTCCTGGCTTCAAGTGATCCTCTCACCTCGGCCTCCCAAAGTGCTGGGATTATGGGCGTAAGCCATTGTGCCTAGCCCAAGTTATTTAAAATGTAAGTGAACAAAAATTTGGTTGTGTCAAGATATGATCAGGTTTTTACATGGATCGTTGGGTCACTTGTATGCCTTAAATATATGGAGCTTCAAATCTGTTTAGTTTGCATTGAAAGCTCAGAGTCTTAGGGCTCACCCCAGTCCTTACTGCATGGAGGAAACCTGCCCCCTTACCTTCTTTTTTAAAGCTTTTTTGCTATAGCACTTCTAAATGATAGTGTACCACATGGTGCTCCATTTTTGAAAGGTAAGACTGATTATAGATGTCATTAATACCTAGGAAAAAATTCCAAGTTTCTTTCAAGTAAAAATTTGTCATTTAAGTTATAGCAATTTCAATAGAAATAATTTTGGTATATGTACATTTTCTTCATGACATCTTGTTAAAGAAATATTGTTGTACCCTCATACTTACATTAGATTTACACAATAGATTGCTTCGACAAGATATATTTTTATGATTGTTAAGTAAATTTTTTAAAAGATGCATTTAAAAATTGACTTCTTGTTCTAAATTGTTATTAGTACATGTTAATTATTTTTTTAGCAGGGGAAATATCAAAAATAGACATGATTTTGAGGTAAGTTTCTTAATATAGAGGAATTATCTTTATATCTCAAAGTTCAGGGTACTCTGAGTGTGTGTGTGTTTAATACCATAGAAAGGTTCTAGTTTAATTGGAGAGGAAAGAATTGTTTTACTATATTCTTGTGAGAATTTATTTGTTTTTATATACAGATTCGTTGAAAATCATCTAAAATTGTATGCATCCACTTACTTTAATGCAATAGATTTACTTTCGTTAACTTTTGCCTTTGATTCATTATGTGGCAAATTAGTCATCTTAAAGCTTTAGTTAACTTGTTTTTAGGATGGAGAAGATTTGATGGATGAGAGTGTCCTGAAATTCTACACTCAACAATGGGAAGATTATCGATTTTCAAGCAAAGTGCTGAATGGAATCTGTGCCTACCTCAACAGACATTGGGTTCGCCGTGAATGTGATGAAGGACGGAAAGGAATATATGAAATCTATTCAGTAAGGCTTGTTAAAGCCCTTTTAAATGTGTGTGTTTTCAATGCCAGTTTGTCTTCCATTTTAAGCTGCTTTCAGAACAGAGAGCTAATTTCTGTTGTTTTACCAGTAAATGGCCCTTAACATTTGGAGCAAGAAAGTAGAAGGATGAGTAAATTGGAATTCGAAAATACAACTTGCATGCTTTTGCATTTAAAGTTTCTTCTTTAATTATTTGACCCAACCATCATGTTTTGCTTAGAACTGCCTGAGGTTTAACACTGACAAGTCCTGAGTGCTGGCAGTTCCAGGCAAATCGGGTGCCTTCCCTGAGGCTCAGGCACAAAGGAAGGAGTGGCCCTTAGGTACTTTATGGTCTGGGAAAACCTGCTTCAGGGAGAGGACCATGAATTAATTATGAAATCATCTTCATTAACATATGTTTCTTCAGCCAACAAAAGTTTTTTTGCCCATTGGTTTTCAAAGTATTCCCAAACCTGCTGCAGCAGCATCACCTGGAAACTTGTTAGATATGCCAGTTCTCTGGCTTCGTTTTAGACTTAGTTGAAGAGAAACTTCAGAGATGGAGCCCAGCCATGTTTTAACAAGCCCTCCAGGTAATTCTGATGCGTACTCAAGTTTGAGAGTGTTAGAGCAATTAAGGGAGGACTCGGAGCAATAGAACAGTCTTTTTGTTCATGGGCTGTCAGACAAACACAGACAGTACCTGTTTTGAACCAATGTCATTAAAATGTTCAATTCTATGTAATGGGGTTATCTACATAGCCAAGAATGTTTGTATAGCTCAATTTCTATACCAAAACTGTTAGGACTTCATAATGATACTTTGTTAGGTAAAAACTTTGTAGGCTTAATTTTTTTTTTTAATTTGAGGTTTTTATACTTCTTTTCTCTCTTTTAACATTTTATGTAATTTTTAATTGAGAAAAATTGTATTATTTACAGTGTGTTGTCTGAAGTATGTATATATTGTGGAATGGCTAATATATACTTCCCCTTTTTCACATGCAAATGCTTCCTTGTGACTCAAAATGTCAGTGTAGGAATCAGCGTGATGTGCAAGAAGAATCTTGGTTGATTTCCTCTTGCAAACCTGCTTGACCTAAAATTACCATGTGTGTTCTACAATAACATCACAGACTCCTAAAGATCATTATGGTTTTTTTTTTTTTTTAAGTTTTTCTATACTGTGTTTCAACAACAGCTAAAGAAGATATAAATAAAGAAGTAGAGCTGATACACATCTGTACTTTGATACCTGTTGAAGTTGTTAACAGTACGGCGCACTGATTTCGTCATGATGATAGATTTGACCAAGTTATAATCTTGAAATTTTGATAAAATAATTTTGGCTTTTGGCTTCAGTCTTGGGAAAATAGCAAAATATAGACATTTTACACTTTTTCCTTTTTTAAAATCTAGCTTGCATTGGTGACTTGGAGAGATTGTCTGTTCAGGCCATTGAATAAACAGGTATGTACTTGTGTGAGTTTGTATGTGTTCCTTTTACAATTGCCTACCAATTTAGTTGCCTTTGTCTTCCTCACTTCTTTGAAATATTATCTCAAGAGTATCTCTCATCTTGCATTATTTAAAGGCTTAGAATGTTTGAGGGACATGTAGTAATATATATTGTATTATTTAATCTTTTACATATTTTCTGTATCCTTTCTCAAGGTAACAAATGCTGTTTTGAAATTAATTGAAAAGGAAAGAAATGGTGAAACCATCAATACAAGACTGATTAGTGGAGTTGTACAGTCATACGGTAAATAATTTTTCTTTAATGTATTCATAGCTTTCAATTTTAACTGTCTTAACAGATACGTTTAAAAATATTTTAATATTATCAAGAATATTATTAGCATTTACACAATTTGTTAGCATTTATCAAGTATTGATTTTCTTTAAGTTAGTGTGATTTTATTTTATTTTAACCATCAAAAAAGTAGTTTGATCCTTGTGCCTTAAGGAAATTTTGACGAAATGGACATTTGAATTATTTTTTTTCTGGTCGCATGCTGAATTACTGGATATATACTATAATATAGTATCATTAAGCTGAATGATAACAAGAAAAGTATATCAGCTTGAAACATTGAGATTGAAAACTGATACAATGTCTTGAACATTTGGGTAGCATTGTATTTGAAAATTTAAAATCAGTTTTTTTTATTGCTTTTGGAAATATAAAAATTCTTTAAACAAACTTCATGATAATTTTGAAGCATAGGTTCAAAATTCTGGCTATAGGTCAGAATTACGTGCTTTTTATATATCTTTTTTTTAAATCTTACTGTAAGAGTGTGCTAGTGAATGACAGTTATTTTTTGTCCTGCCATTTCACATTTACCTTTTAATCTTAACTTAAACTGAATGCTATACCTAAGTATATTCTGTGAAATAAAACAAAAAATTAGGATAATTGAATTATAGCTCATATTTATTTCTAGTGGAATTGGGGCTGAATGAAGACGATGCGTTTGCAAAGGGCCCAACGCTAACAGTGTATAAAGAATCCTTTGAATCTCAGTTTTTGGCTGACACAGAGAGATTTTATACCAGAGAGAGTACTGAATTCTTGCAACAGAATCCAGTTACTGAATATATGAAAAAGGTAAGTTTAATATAGTACTTGAAGTAGATTTAGAGTCATTGCTACTCAGGTGAGTTATTCTTTTTAGCATGTGCAGTTTTCTTCACACATCGTTTGTTAGGTATTTTATCGGAAGCTGGAGCTTATTAAATTACTTTGGTAATCATGACTGAGTGTTCTCTTTGCTGTTGTTGTAAGGATATAACCATAATAGTTATATGATTTTCGTGTTTTGGACTGTTGCTCCCAGAATGTGGATTATATCTAATGGGTATCACAGTCTTATGTCAATGAGAAGATTTTATGAAACAAATATTCATAGATTTGCAAACTTTAAGCTTTTACTTTTTCACTTTTAAAATTGATAACACAGCCGGGCTCGGTGGCTCAGCCTGTAATCCCGCGCCTTTGGGAGGCTGAGGTGAGTGGATTGCCTGAGCCCGTGGGTTCGAGACCCGCCTGGGCAGCAAGACCTCATCTTTACAATAAATCAAAAAATCAGCTGGGCGTGGTAGCACATGCCTGTAATTCCGGCTACTCGGAAGGCTGAGGCGGAAGGATCGCCGGAGCCCAGCAGGTCGAGGCTGCGGTGGCTGGGAGCGGCCACTGCACTCCAGTCTGGGCGACAGAGTGAGACTCCAACTCAAAAAAAAAAAAAAAAAAAAAAAAAAATTGATAACACAGCCTTCAGGTTTGTATTAGAGAAGCATGTCTTCTGAAACAACAACTTAAATTCTGGTGTGGATGAGGTCCCAAGATTAGTCTATATATCATAAATTCTTTTCTAAGTGATATTATAATGAAATTTGAGTAGAATTACTCATTGTTCTCTTTCTTAGAAATACAAATATCCTGGACTTAGGCTGTAAGGGATGACCCAGGTCAAGAGTCAGCACACTTTTTCTGTAAAGGGCAAGATAAGAAAAAAATTAGGCTTGTGGGCTCATATATGGTCTCTGGTACAAAAGCAGCCAGGGCAATATGTAAACAAATGAGTGTATTGGGTTTAGTAAAATGTATTTACAAAAAATGGCAGCAGGCAGGATTTTGCTTACAGGCCTTGCTCTGCTGATCCTTGACCTAGATGTAATAAGAGCTTTCCTGGGTCTGGATCTTACTGAGCTGGATACGTGCTTTGACCTTTATTTTGTTTTCACTTGGATATTGAATGGGCTGCAGAATCACTTTGTCCATATACTGAGATAGAAGATAATAGCAGCAGCTCTGCTGTAACCACATAGAGAAAAACCCTGTTTGGTTTGTTTGTGGTGCTCTGAGTGTATTTTCCTATAGGAGATAGTAGTTACAAGTGGAGCTTAGACGTTTGAAGTTTAAAGTCCTTGACAAACTTGTGATTTCTCAAAATTCAACAAAAAAGGGAACTATTTGAAGTATTATACTTGGAATAGTAATAGTTCTTTGTGTATATTGATGTGTTAAATGGTTCTGTATGCTGATCTGGAACCTAACCAACCTGACAAATGCACTTTTGAAACATCATCTGTTTTGAATCTTAGCACTGCCTGTTATTTCATCTTTAAATTTGACTGTAGTTTTCACAGACAGTCTCTTAATTAACTCAGCTATAAATGGTGATTCTTTTAAAACATGTCTTTGGAGTAGAGTCTCTTACCAGAGTGTGCATCTGTCCTAGCGGTATAGAGCCTGTTCTTTGTATGCGCTTGTAGAGAGTTTTGGTCATCTCCTTTATCTGTGCTAATGAAGGTAGGAGTGCTCTGGCACAGGGATACCAGTTCTTTAGTACAGAACTACCTAAGCATTCCCAGAACAGGTCAATCTGTTTGCAAAACCAGGCCGGAAATGAAAGACAACTTGAGTAGCAAAGATTTCCAATAGTTTGGGTATTCTCAATCCTGCATGAGTCTGCCTACCAAGAAGCAGTCTGCTTTCCATTTCCTGGTTCCCATAAAGGGAACTCCTTTTTAGAGGAGGCAAAGGTTTTGCCCCAAATCTGCTGGGATCATTCCCAACATGACTACCTTCACATTCTGATAGTTGGTATTGCGGAATCTATAAGCTTAAAATTGGAATTTAACCTTGTGACTAATTCTGCTGTTATCCTGTAGCCCTGCATCTCAAATGGAGCTACAAGTCTAATTTTAAATCCCCATTCCACCATTTAAGGGGCATGACCTTACCCTTTCTGTTCCTCAATTCCCTCATCTATAAAATGGGAATAATAATAATAATAGGTAATAATGAGGATTAAATGAACCCTAATTTTTAAAAAATTTGACATGAGACATTTAAGTATTTATTTATAAAAAGGTGCTTAGAATAGTGCATGGCGAAGGGCAAGCCTGATTTGGTATTACAACTATACGTTGTGCAGAACCTCCAAACTGAGAGGAAGCAAAACACAAGACAAAGGATGGCAAATCTTATTGAATATTATATATCTATAAAGACAAACATTCTGTCAGGAAATAGAATGCAAAATTCATGAACAATATTGAGATAAAATGTGAACCTTCAAGAAACACTCTGCTTTCAACAGCCAATTGAGACTAGATGTACAAATTCCCAGGGTGGGTGGCGGTCTGTATTCACTTTTCTCCATTGTCAGGAGTGTTTTAGTGGAAACATTTGAGAATATTTAGATTGTCTTTCTAAGGATGACTTTGAAGAGTGAACAATGGGAAGCCATGTTAGTGTTTTTAAAATATCTTACTGTCTCATGTGATGGAGTCTAATCTGAGCTACAGAAACTTCATATGACTATTCTAGGTTTCTAATGTCATTTTTAAAAACTTTAAAAATAAAACATGCTATATGTTTCATTAATTTGCTCATCTTTTTTGGTCTTTATTTTCCATTTGCTTTTACTAGGAACTGATCCTAATAGAATTCATAGGAACAACCTTTAATTGCTTAATTTTATGTAGTCATTTGAATTGGATCTTGGTGTTCTAATACCGTTGTCTGCTAAGTACAGTGATGATCAGTAACTCATTTGACTTGGAATCAGTAGAGAATATACATGGCTGTTTTTCTAAAATCTAATGACACTCAATACCTGTGACCTTGCTTTTTTACCAGCCGTAAATAAGCTGTTATTTTGTGACCTCTCTGGCCATGAAAGTTTCTGTGATCAGCTGGGTGCCTGTGTATTCTTCCTGCCCCCTCAGCCCTGGAAACAAACAGTAAAAGTGGTTTGGATTGCATGTTCTGTGTTTCACTGTCTTTAGTTCTTGAGGTGTCAGACTTAATGGGATGTTAGGTATGAAACAGCAGGATCTTAGAACTTTTGAGTTAAAGCACATAAAGTCTCTTATTGTTTCAAAATATCTTTATGATCAGAAAAACAAAATTACACGTTAATTGTCGACTTTTGGGAAAATACAAATAACATAAAGCTATAAGCCGAGGGTGCTGTTACTATTATGTATAGAAACCAAATTGGAATTAAGATGTAGGTTTTTTGTAACTTGTTCACTAATGGCTAACAGATTTTTAGTGGATAATGGTATTTCATTAACAGAATATGCTATAATTCAACTATTTATCTCATTGAAATTTTAGTAACTTCAAGTGTTTTATAGTCCTTCATTTATGAATTGTCTTTTTCTCTTCTTTCTTGTGTTTTTATTTGGACATACTGATTTGTTAGAGACTATTATCTATTAAGGATATTGATCTTTTGATACATACTACAGATAATTTTCCAATTTTATTTTTCACACGTAGCTATGTATAATGTATAATAAGGCTCTAACTTCTGTGGTTTAAACAATTGTCTCATTGATATTAGTTCTTGATAGTAGTGCAAGTCCTGCCCAGGTTTTCATTTTTTTTTTTAAAGAAACATTTTTTTATTTTATTGTATTTTATTTTTATTTATTTATTTATTTGTTTATTGAGTTGGAGTCTCACTCTGTCACCCAGACTGGAGTACAGTGGCTGCTCCCGGCCACCGTAGCCTTGCCTGCTGGGCTCCGGCGGTCCTTCCACCTCAGCCTTCCAGGTAGCGGGAATTACAGGCATGTGCTACCACGCCCGGCTGATTTTTTGATTGATTGTAGAGATGAGGTCTCACCAAGTTGCCCAGGCGGGTCTTGAACCTGCAGGCTTAGGCAATCCATTTACCTCAGCCTCCCAAGGCGCGGGATTACAGGCTGAGCCACCGAGCCCAGTTCCAGTTTTTCATTTTATGTTTTCTTGGCTCTTGAGTGTTTATTCATCTCTAGTTGAATTTCTTCAGAGTTCTCCAAAATTATACTAACTCTGAAAATAATCGGCTGGGCTCAGTGGCTCAGCCTGTAATCCCAGCGATTTGGGAGGCCGAGGTGAGTGGATTGCCTGAGCCCACGGGTTCAAGACCCGCCTGGGCAACTTGATGAGACCTCATCTCTACAATAAATCAAAAAAAAAAATCAGCCGGGCGTGGTAGTGCATGCTGTAATTTCGGCTACTTGGAAGGCTGAGGCAGAAGGATCGCCGGAGCCCAGCAGGTCAAGGCTGCGGTGGCTGGGAGTGGCAACTGTACTCCAGTCTGGGTGACAGAGTGAGACTCCAACTCAGGAAAAAAAAAAGAAAATAATTTCGGAGAGTATTGGCATTTTTAGAATTCAAAATGTAGTTGCCTCTCTTTATTCAAGTCACCTGAATAATTTGAGATAATCATTGAAATTTCTTCTTTGCTTTGATAATTTAGTGATTCCTTACTGGTACCTTGCACCACATGTATTTCTGTTGATGTATTGTAGAATATTCTGACTTTTACTAATTTTGCTGTACTGATGAATTGCATCTTTGTTTTCTTTTCTTTGGAAGGAGATGCAAGAAATTGAGATGCATAAATAACACAATAGATTTCAGAGGTACATATTCAATGGTTGATTGTCAAGAGAAGGTCATAATGTTTTTCTTTAAGTTTTTAAAAAGTCTAATTGCTAATGAGTAGTTCCATATGTTCGTTTCAGGGATTTTATTTGTGTGACTTTTGACTTCAAGTAGTTTTTAATCAAAATAGAACATTCTAACTTGGTGTCCGTGTACAAGAGAAGATCCATGGGTTTCACAGAGTGAGGAGGATATTACCTCAAAAAGATGAAATGTCACTTCTCTGAAGGAAAAAAATTGATGTGAAGACATTATAACTGTTAATAATGGTAACATTATTTAGGGTACTTAAAAAGGAATTTGAAACGGAAATATATTTTGCAAAGAAAATTGAACACATTAGTGGCTGTCTAAATATGGTTGTCATTCACCCTAAAATCAGTCTCCTTTTTAAATCATATTTTGTTAGAACTGATTTATGAGTTTAATTTGTCATTATTCAATTTAATTTGTCCTCTTGTAAAGAATTTTAACAGTTGTAACAATTCTTTACAAAGAAATCAAAGTTGTTCTCTTGAATTAATTCTCTGTAGGCAGAAGCTCGTCTGCTTGAGGAACAACGAAGAGTTCAGGTTTATCTTCATGAAAGCACACAAGATGAATTAGCTAGAAAGTGTGAGCAAGTCCTCATTGAAAAACACTTGGAAATTTTCCACACAGAATTTCAGAATTTATTGGATGCGGACAAAAATGAAGGTGAGCCAGTAAGACTTAAAATGGAGGTATTATCATCTGCAGTTTTGAAATTGCTTGGAATTCTACACTCAGAGTCAACAGCATTACTTACCCCACGTCTTTCATTTTTAAAGATGCACACGGCCGGGTGCAGTGGCTCACACCTATAATCCCAGCAGTTTGGGAGGCCGAGGTGAGAGGATTGCCTAAGCCCTCAGGTTCGAGACCAGTCTGGGCAACTTGGCAAGACCTCATCTCTAAAAAATAAAATAAAATAAAAAAGATGCACACATGTGCCATGTGATTGTATGCTGTTATGTTTCAATCTCACACTTGTGTAGAGCACTTTAGAATGACTTGGGGGGCTTAAAGAGCATCTTTTTAGTTTAATCTGGAGTATAGCTTATTATTAAATGGCACTTTAATATTAAATGGTACTCCTAATTTTTTTTCTTTACTGTTCTTCCTTTGAAAATTCTTTGAGGTGAGAAGACATTTCCCTTAGCCATTCCCATGTTTTACTGGGACATGATTGATGTTTGGATTTGGAGGTTTTCTTGTTTGGGTGTCACAAATTAACCATATGCCTTATATATAGTAAATGAGGAATTGAGAGGATGTTTTTGTAACTAATTTATTTCTCTATTTGAGATGGGAAATTTATATTCTGCTTAAATATATGTGTCAGGCATAAATACTGTCTCAATCTTGAGAAGTTTAGAAGCATCAGGTGTGGTTTCTGGTAATTTTGTTTTTCTCTCTTACGTTAGTGGTTTCTTATAGTAAGGGGAAAAATAAACCTTTACAATAGCATAACTTTGTTACTTTTAGCAAAATATGCATATATTAAATAGAATATTTGTTTATAATTAAGTGCTTTTGATCATTAAAGTCTAAAACTTCAGTTATTTTATTTCAGAATGTCTTTCATCTTAACATAAGTATATAATCAGTGGAATAGATATACAAAGCTTGTTTTAGTACTAAAAGAGTCTCCTTCTTTCAGATTTGGGGCGCATGTATAATCTTGTATCTAGAATCCAGGACGGCCTAGGCGAATTGAAAAAACTACTGGAGACACACATTCATAATCAGGGTCTTGCAGCCATTGAGAAGTGTGGAGAAGCTGCTTTAAATGTGAGTAAGATTTAACTGAAAATCAGTCAGGCTGTTTCTGCACAGTGACCTACAGGCATGTATTTGTATCTACATTTACAAATCCAAGTAATAAGAGTTTCACTAGAACTCTCAAGAGCCTTGTTTCAGCTTCTGAAGTAGAAAGTTTACAAACATCTGTGTTTAGTAAATACCTGGATAAATTATTCTCGCCGCTTTTAGGCATTTAGCATATCGTATGTTTTTCCTTTTATATCTTCTCACTGTTAAAATTTCCTTGTACTAGAAGAGAGAATATGCTGCTCTAGAAAGAAAGGATTCCTAAAAGCTTCTGCTCTGCCACCTCGACCACGGGTTGTGCTTTCAGGTTTGATTTGGGTGAAGAACACAAGGCCGTGTGCTCTAGAGGGTTAGGGTTAGGGCTAGGGTGATATTTTCACATAGGAAGAATCACATGTTTCTAAGATACAGATCGACTGTCTTCAGTTTTGTTCCTACAGTGAGCTTCAATTGTAACAGTCTTTGGGAGAACTAATGGAGGAGAAAAGCTAAAACACGTTAGATTCTTATGTCTGAATGCAGAAAACTTTTTTCTCTCTGATTTTGTGCTTAATGTTACTTACTTTGGGCACTGCTATCTTTAGTATGTTTTTCTAGATGTTTATTTTCTTATCTTTGGAAAGCTTCTTTTTCATGTTTAATTATGGGGGTTGCTACTAGTATTCTTTGCCATGTCTGTGACTTATTAGAGAATTAGAGATTGAATATAAAACCCTTCCTTTAGGTCTGTAAAGCAATTAGCTTTATGCTTACAAAATAGGAGGGAACTACCCTAACGGTAGGTTTTGTGAAAATGATCTCTAGGTTTAGTGTAAGCTTACGTATGAAATCCTCAGTGTTGGGACATACAGTGTCATTGCAGTGTGGTGGCTGATTGCAGACCCTGGCCTGGTCTGTCTGCATTCGGATCCCAGCTCCACCGTTTACAACTGTCTGGCCCTCGGTGAGTTGCTTCTCCTGTCTATGCCAGTTATTTTAAAAAAGAAGAATGATACTGCCTATCTCACAGGGTTTTTGTGAATAAATAATAGATGTGAAGTGCTTGAATCAGGGCATATAAGTGCTCAGCAGTGATGGCTGCTATTCTGAAGAGCATATGCAAATGTTTTCAATTTAAAAAATTCATTTAAAAATTTTCCTTCTGTTTTGATGACTTTTTAAATTTCCAAGCTATATGTTCTTTTTTTAAAAGGCCTGACACACACATACATAGCACGTATACTTGTGATTTAGAAGGGACAACTTAATGAAGACATCTTTTCAATAATTAGGGTGTCTTCACAGTTGCTAATACAAAACTCAATTTGCCTTTATGGACAGCAGAGCCATGTAAATAACTTGACTTTCCTTGAAATGAGTTAAGTGGTAAGTCTTATTTTGTCAGATAAGGATTAGAGGAGTAGATTAATAAAGTAGTTTTTGCTTCTTCATGTAAACTGTTATATATTAGATATGAAATTGGCCTTAGGGCACCTTGTGCTCTATTTGAATATAGTTAGATGAAAAATGAACATTATAGCAGGATGCAGCAGAACACACTTTAGTCCCAGCTACTCCGGAGGTTGAGGCAGGAAGATCCCTTGAGCCCAGCAGTTCTAGGCTAGCTGGGGCAATGTAGTGAGACCCTCATCTCTAAAATAAATAAATAAATATTTATAAATTGCTTTATTGTTTTCATAGGAATTCATAGAATTCATTAATTCTAATTGTCCGTCTTTTCCCAACCAAAGCTAGTCTCTAAAGTGGAGAAATAACCAACTATAATTCTCGTGTCCCATTGTTTTCTCTTTCTTTTGGATATGGTCAGCTGTCTGATATTTTTGGTTACTGAATGAATGCTGCTTGATTGACTTTGTTAATGAGTTTCTAATCAGACATTTGCTTGTTCCTGGCCAGTTAAAGAAAAGTATAGCTTCTGTGTAACATCATTTTTCTGTTTAAGGAAACTAAATCTGTCAACACTAGACAGCACAGACTGTGTTTACCAGCAGTTATATTTTTCTAGAAATTAAACTTTTAAACAATACTTGTATTGCTTAAACATAAGCCACTGATCAACTGGAATTAAAAAACCAAAATAAGATTGTCCACTGATGAAGAATTATAGCTTTGTAAACCTGTGTTACATCTGTTTTGCTTTCAAAAGTCAGACATTAATTTTTTTTAGAAGTTAATGATTATAATTCTTTTCTTTTTTTTTTTTTTTCCTTTTAAGACAGGATCTCACTCTGTCACCCAGGCTGGAGTGCCATGGCACAATCATGAGTTGTCATAGTGTATGAGAATCATTTGCAATTGGTGTATTCAAGGCACTACTTATTTTTTTTTCTTCAGTTGGGATCTCACTCTGTCACTCAAGACGGGAATGCAGTGGCACGATTATGGGTCAGTATAGCCTCTAACTCCTGGACTGAAAGGACTCATCCTCCTGAGCCTTCCAAGTAGCTGGGACTACAGGTGTGTGCCACTGCACCTAGTTAATTTTTTTACTTTTTGGAGAGATGAGGTTTCATTATATTTCCCGGGCTGGTCTCAAACTCCTCAGTTCAAGCGATCCTCCTGCCTCAGCCTCCCGAATAGCTGGGATATAGGTGCATGCCTCCATGCCCAGCTAGTTTTTTGATTTTTTGTAGAGATGAGGTCTCACTATGTTGCCTAGCGTGGTCTTAAACTCCCTGACTCTAGTGATTCTCCTGCCTTGGCCTCCCAAAGTGCTGCAGGCTTGAGCCACTGCGCCCAGCCTCTTAAATGATTTTTTTAAAGGCAAAAGTTTCTTAACATGTCAATCTCAGTACTGTAATACTTTATGCCACACCCAACCTGTTCTTGATTAAATCAACTCCTCTGAGATACCAAAAAAAAAGTTCTTATCTGTCTAGTTCTTCTTTGATTCCATTTATACCATTAATTTGGTTAGAAAACCAACTTTACTACTGATATCTGGCCTGACGTTCTTACAGGTTTCAAATTTATAATGTAATTCAAATAACATTTTTTTGTGTTTGATACTTCAGTACATACTCATGAATTTTTCCTAAGGCATTTTTTTCATAGTTAAACCAATTTAAAATGTAAAAACTATTCCAGAAAAACTGGCTCAAGGGGAATTCCCTGAAATCATCTTCCTCTCTCCACCTAAATGAAAACTGGCAGCAGCCCTCCTTAGTGAAGTGCAAGTGAAGAGAGAGCCCTTCAGACGTGTGCTGTTTTTAGATGTGCTGTTTTGTACCCTGCCAGACATCCATGTACCGGCTCTGGGAATGCAAGGCTTCTTCACTGCTCCTCCCACAGTGCTGTGGGTGGTCCCAGAGCTGGGTCAGTGGCTCTACCTCCACCCCCACCATAGATTCTATTGTGCTTAGAAGTGTCCCCTTAAGCCTTCAGAGAGCCTCAAGATCTTGGGCATTGATGTGCTGGGGGATAAATTCACCTGTTGCATTGGTGCACCATGAGGACTTTGGGAACCTTGTACAAAAAGAAATATTTAAGGATGGGATTTAAAACTGGTTTAAAGCAAACAAAGGAGAGGAGAAATAACAGGCAGCTTTCCCTGTGCATGACTGCTGGGCTGGGGAAGAGGTGGGGGCAGTGTAGTAAAGCAGCTATCTCACTGGGCATTGTGACTCTTGCGGAAGTCAGGACATGGAAAGAACTTGTGTACTTGAATAGAGGGGCCAAAGCGCAACACATTTGTTCAGTAGTTGGCAATATGGAAAACATTTATAGAAGCATAATCTGTATTAAGACAAGGGAGGGATGTAAGCCCCATTCAGCTAGTAAGGTTTTGAGAGGAGACTATACCTTCATGGATTCATTTAAAAAAGAATTGAATGTCCATATATGACTAGCCCTTTGCTAGCCTTTTAATTTATTTTTAAATCTACCAAAGCAACAGATGGTTCCCTGCCTAGCCTAGTTCAGCTTAATGATTTTTTTGACTTTAGAATGGTGCGAGGCCAGGCGCAGTGGCTCATGCCTGTAATCCCAGGGCTTAGAGAGGCCTAGGCTGGAGGATTGCTTGATGCCAGGAGTTAGAGACCAGCAACTTAGTCAGACCGTTCTCAAAAAGAAAAGAAAGAAAGAGGGGGGAGGGGGAGAGGAGGGGGAGGGAAAGGAGGGGAAGGAAGATAATTCAAGCCTAGGTGTTGGAGGCTGCAGTGAGCTGTGATTACACAACTGTACTCCAGTAACAGAGCAAGACCCTGTCTCTATAAAAATAAAACAGAATAGTGCAAAAGTGACACCCTTTGATTATACTTCTCGATTAACAATGATGTTGCTTCCCAGTAACCCATTGTAAATTGAAAATACTGTAAATCAAAAAGCACATTCAATCCTTTTGTAGTTTATTAAGTGTGGTGATTAAGTATTCATGCACCTGTGTGAGATGTGCCACTCTCAAACCTTGTTATGACAGCGGCACATTACCTCTCTGTCAATAAAACATTAAAAAAGCACATTTGATTTACAGTATTTCTAGTTAACAGTGGGCTTATTGGAATGTAATCCCAAATCGAGGAGCATCTGTAGCTGTGGGATGCTAGTTGATACTTCATCTCAAAGAATAAACAATATGTTGCAGATAAAATTGAAATCATTGTTTCATTCATTCAACAAGTACTGAGGGCATTCCTGTTACAGACTTGATGTCAAGGAGTCCTAATTGAAATGTCTTGCCTTTGTCCTCTCATCAGATCAAATCTCCATGACCTCACCTGCCTCATTTAGTGACTGTATTGCAGGTCCATTTTAGAACTCCCCTCCATTACTGAGCACAGTGTCGGCCCCCTGCCTTATCCTTTGTTCTTTGTATGCATTCACTATCTAATAGGGTGCACTGCAGAGTCTGGACATGGCCTTGGAGTCCTCCAACAGCAAGTGGCCTGCCTGTCTCCAGTCTTAGCTGTGTGTTGTCTCCTCTGTCCTCTCAGATGCGACAGTGTAGCAGGGCAGTTTCTTTCTTGAGCTCTCACTCTGCGGACATCTTTTCTCCCCTTCCAATGCTGCCATCTTAATCTGGGCCCCATCACTTCACCTCCCAAATGGCCTTATGTATCTCATCCATTCTCCTTCATCCTTCATCATGATTAGCAGTTTAACTTTTCAAAATTATCACTTAATAAAATGAAAGCTTTACTCTCTACTTTTCATAACTTTTTCTTTTTGAGTCAGAGTCTCACTCTGTCACCCAGGCTAGAGTGCAGTGGCACGCTCATGGCCACCACAACTTTAACCTGCTGGGCTTAGGCGATCCTTCTACCTCAACCTTCCAAGTAGCTGGAACTACAGATGTGCGCCGCCATGCCTAGCTAATTTTTTGAATTATTGTAGAGATGAGGTCTCACCAAGTTGCCCAGACTGGTCTTGAACCCCTGGGCTCAGGCAGTCCTCTCACCTTCACCTCCCAGAGTGCTGGGATTACAGGCATGAGCCACCATGCCCGGTCCTCATACTTTGTTTTAAACAAAGTACAGTAAAACTCTTCCTTATGATAATGTATTAATGCATACTATTATATTGAGTCAACATCCCTTCTCTTCAAATGAAACTGCTTTATCATTATCTCTGTCCCCCAAATCCTTGTTTATACACCTGCTAATGCCTCTACTTGTAGCCCAGTCATCCTTGCTTTCTGATTGGTTTAGTCCTGCTGTTAAGGCCAGCTTAAATCCTCCCTTCTAGAAAGGGTTCTCTTTGTTCCACCTTCAGGCCTTGACATTTATAAAACTCTCTCATTATCACTTTATATTTGTTTATGACTTGCTGTGTTTCCTTTTACCCCACCATGGGTTGTAAATCCCTTAAGAGCAAAGCTCACTAGTTTCATCTTCTTTATGATTTTAGTGCTGGGTCTCTTAACTAGCAACACCCACTGATGATGGTGGTAGTGAAGAAACCCCCTCTGCTGCACGCACTGTCTCTTCTGGAATGGTACCCCCATGTTTGGGTTGTCTCAGAGCACTCACAATTCTATAACTCTGCCTCGCGTTACCTGCCTAGTTCTTCTGTTGTCTCTACTTAGACACATTCCTTCTATTTTCTACCTCTTAAACTCCTATTTATGTTTGAAAACTTATCTCAAATGCCATTTCTTCCACGAAGCTTTTCTTGGTCACATCGTGTTATCTATATGACAGTGCACTACTTTGTATTTTAACTGTCTGTGTAAATGTCTTCCAGCAGAGATGACTTTATCAATTTGTATCGTCAGAGCTTAGTGCAATGCTTTATACACAATAGGGTTTCGGTGTACAAAGGTCCTCATTGTTCCCAAAAGGATTTGGTGCTGCTTACACGGTACATAAAATAGAAAAAGATAATTAAGTAAATCAGAGAGTAGTGAGAATATGAAACACAAAACAAAGCTTAGTGTAGGTTAGTATTCAAAGTTCGTGCAATACAGTCTAGTGCTCTTGTTGTTAGAGGGAGGCCACAGATTTGCCTTGGAATTTTTCCTGTCAGTACAGAGAGCTTGCCACTGAAGACAGCACTGTGAAGCTCATTCAGCTGAAACTCATAAAAATGATTTCCTTGGTAGTCAGAATGGCTCACCCCAGAGAGAACGGTAGCACTGTGGACAGAATTGTCATCAGTGTACTTATGAGGAAACGTAGTGTTGAGTCACTGATTGGTTTAATAATTTTCCTTGACACCAGCTTATAGCAAAATGCCACAATAAAGTTTGGGAGAAACATCAAATAATACAGATATCTAAGTTTTCGTTAGTCAGTGTTTGATGATACAAGTGATTCCATTTTGAATTTTTAATTCACATGATTCTTTGGCCATCTAGGTGCAATTGAATCAGCCTACAGGGGCAGTGTCGTAAATGAGCATCCCTTAGGCTATGTGAGGATGTCTCCTTATGCTCTGTCTTTGGGGCAGAAGGGACAACAAAAAAAGTGCAAAATCCTCTCTGAAGTCAAGCCTTGACTTGGTGTCCTCAGCCTAACTGGTTTTGAAATGGATCCCACGGAGATGAGTTTGTATAGATACCTAGACATCCACAGGGCTGTGGGTCTAACATTGGAGTTCTGGGCTGCAGGCACTGACTGGGGAACAGAGTTGTGAAGTTATTTGTAGTTTGAGAGAAATTGTGTATTGAAACAGGAGGAGGCATTTTCAGGAGCTACTCATAGCTGAATCTAGGATTGAGATGATAGCCCTTATGAGAGGGAGCACTTCAGATAGAGGATTTTATAGGCAGAAATAAAATCAGGTAGCTCTGGCAGGCATTTTTTTTTTCAGTATAGGAATAAGGGGTGGATCCTAGGACCTTAGCAGAATTAAGAAAAAATTCTGGCTGGATGCAGTGGCTCACACCTATAATCTTAGCACTTTGGGAGGCTAAGATGGGAGGATTGCTTGAGCCCAGGAGTTCCAGAGCAGCCTAGGCAACAGAGTGAGACCTCCAACTCATAAAATAAAACAAAATGCAAGAAAGAAAGAAAAGAAGTTCTGTGGTTTGGACTGAGAAGTTGAATAGATGTAATTGTAAAAGCTCAATCATGCGTGAACCGCAATCCTAGGTACTTCTGGTAGGTATGGGTTTAGGTTTAGTTTAAACATCGAAGAGTCCCTTTTTCTTCTGTAGTCAAATGCACCAAACAACCAAGTCCTGGTGCAAACATTCTGTAGATGGTAAGAGAAGAAAATTATCTAGAGAACCTTACATTTGGGGTTTAACTTAACTTATTTTGGTCAGAGGACATGTGATATGAATCTATAAAAATCTTAAGAGTATGAAGAGGGTTGGATACAAAAATCCTAGACGGTTAAAGCTACAGGCTATCCTTTAAAGCTAACTGATGGTCTTACGGGGATTGGTTTTATTATTCTTTCTCATTTTGAACATGTTTGGAAATTTTCCCCATAAAGACATTTTTAAAAAAACAATGGAAATGTACAGTTTTGATTAAGTGGATGTTGGAAAGGAAAAAGAGTTGTTTTAGGACAAAAGGAAGCACAATTTCATGCAGTAAGTCAAACTGACAGATTTAATTACATAAAGTACTGATATATGTTGAAATATAAATTGATTTGGATAGCATGGAGCTAAATTTGTGATTATAGGTACATGACTTCAGGGAAACAAGGATGGTTTAAATTTATTTTGTCTTGCCATAGGGTGAAGAGAGTGATAATTTTCTCTAAGAGAAAAAATACACAGTTGTCATTTTGGAGTCTAAGATAACCAGGCTATCATTTTTATATCTAGGATATACCCTTCCTTCTTTCAGCTATAGGGAAGACTTTAATCATTTCACAAGCAAGCTCGTGATGGAAGCAGCACCTCTATCCGAATCTGACTTTATACTCACATCAAACTAAATTCTAGTTTAGACATTGCTGGCTGTGTTCTGGAGTGACCCCTGTTGGTTTAGAGCCAAATTGGAGACCTTCCCATAAGCTTCTCTTTCCCTGTCCACCCTTCTTGAGATAGGCAGCCCCATGCCTTATCTGCCTGCACACTACTCCTGTTTCTTTTTTCTTTTCTTTTTTCTTAAAGTCGGAGTCTCACTCTGTTGCCTAGGCTGGAGTGCAGTGGCATGCTCATGGCCACTGCAGCCTCAACCTGCTGGACCTCAGGCGATCCTTCCGCCTCAGCCTCTCGAGTAGCTGGGACTGCAGCACACGCCACCACACCCAGCTAATTTTTTGATTTATTGTAGAGATGAGGTTGCCCAGGCTAATCTCGAACCCCTGGACTCAGACAATCTTCTTACCTTGGCCTCCCAGAGTGCTGGGATTATAGATGTGAGCCACCATGCCCAACTACTCCCATTTCTGAACTATTTCAGTTACTATTTTTCAAAACATTCTCTCTGGTGACTCTTACTCATTCTTTTCAGATAAGTCCATTTTTCCTGGCAAGTCCAACTTAGTTCTGCTTTTAGAATGTAATATTTTCATCTCTAATCACTCAGTCTCTAAATCTAATCAATTTAGAGCCTTGGCATTTGCAGGGTAATTCCAAAAGGGAGAAAACAAGGACTTCAGCTTAACCTTGGATTCAAGGAAAATGTAGGTGTGAACCAGAACTAGAGGAACTCTAGGGTACATAGTGAAGGCCAGGGTCAGAAGGAAGCCCACAGTTATGGAGCTGAGAGCAGGAATTTATAGATAGTTTATAGAATCCAAAGGTACTGATCAAATCAAACGTTTATTATAATCTGTGATACAAACATGATCCCAAGAGAAATATACATGTTGAAGCAAAAAGTAGCAGGCAGACAGGTTTAAATTATGAGAATAGAGAGCACTTGTTAAATTGGTAGTGTTTTTGTCTGAGGATTTTAAACTTTAAACCACACTCAGTGTGAAGAACTGCTGATTTCTGCTTAGCAAAAGAAGTTAGATGATAGAATAGAAAAGCCCTACTAAGAAAATGTTAAACCGTTCTATCACTGAATGATTTTTGAGGTCTCACATTTATCTCCCAGTTTTTTTTTGCCTATTAATTAATATCAAAATTATTTTTATTCTCTGTGCAAACAGAGATTGACTGTAGAGGGAGCACCTCACAAACATGCAGGGTAAGCTGGGCACAGTGGCTCATGCCTGAGATTCCAGTGCTATGGGAGGCTGAGTTGGGAGTACCGCTGGAGGCCAGGAGTTTGAGACCAGCCTGGGCAACATAGCAAAATCTTGTCTCTACAAAAAATTCAAAAAATAACTGGGTGTGGTGGCATGTGCCTGTAATCCTAGCTGCTTAGGAGACTGAAGCAGGAGGATCCCTTGAGCCCAGGAGTTGAAGACCACAGCGAGCTATGGCAGCACCATTGCACAGTCCTATCTCTTTACCCAAAAAAAAAAAAATCCACTTTGGGTGATGGGGAAAGCAATTCTAAGGTTAAACATTTTCATGAGTAATTGTCGCAGTGAATAATCTGCATACAGACAAACTATTTGTTTTTCTCTGTAGCTGATGGTTTGTAATTTTTTTATTCCTTGAAACTTTTTCTTCTCTCTGTTTTGTGTGACGCTAATGCTACTCCAAAGATCAAGTGCTATAATGCTTATGGAAAGAATTATACTGTCCGCACATAATTGCATGGTATGTTTTTGTCACTGAATGAGGCTTCATTTTTTTCCCTTCTTCCTTCTCAAAGAAGAATTATCTAGAGGTAAGGACTGAACGTGTCGAGCAAGGTCTTCTGTGTCTTGTAGTTGATCCATTAATGTTGTTACCTGCCAGTCCTCAGAGAACTCTCTTAAAGTTCTTGTAATTGATCTGCTCTGGTTAGCCCCTGGCTGGATGACCAGTGTAGATGCTAAATGTAACTCAGAGGTAGCTTTGGATAAGAGTAGATTTCCAAGTGCTGTTCAGATCTGTTGCTGGCCAGGAGAGCACCAGTTAATGTCCGTGAAAGCAAGGGGTGCCACCCTCAAGCCTGTGGCATCCTGATACAGCTCTTTTGTCAGTATTCTTGAACAGTACTGGGTCATTAGGAAGTATACAAGTGTTACCGTGTATTACTTGGGATTACAACTGATCCTTAGAAATCGTGTCTACATATATACTGGCTTTCCATGAGATAATGCCCTCAAACCTCTTGTGCCATATTTGGTTTACTTTTTTAAAAATGGGTAAGATAAAAGAGAGGTTATGCGGACTCTTATAGTTTCTCTTTGTGAAGTTGGCCTTTAGAATTATCCTTTAGGACATGGAATAAAAGGTAATAATTCAGTTATGGTTATCATTATGCTACTGACTCAGCTGTTTAGGAGATATTTAATGAATGTAGTACAGCGGTGGTAGCAAGTGAATGTGGTCCCAGTGGCTGTCCTTGAGCCGTGCCCAGCAAGAAAGGCACTGGTAACTACAAAGTGCAAGTATGATGAGTATTACAGTGGGAGCCGCGCACTATGTGGAAGGAGAAAGCCTCTCTGAGAAACGTGTCTGAGACTAATGGAAGAGTTAGAGCTGGTGAGACAAAGGGGACTTCCAGACCGACCGAACAGAGTACCTGAGTGGGGGGTCAACGTAGCTTATCCTAAGAACTGAGAGGACTGATGTGACTTGAGAAAGGTAGAAGGCGAACCTGAAAGAGCAGGTAAGGATGGGCTAGCCAGAGCAGGGAGTCCTGGAAAGCCATGCTGATTGTATCGACCTAATCCTAGGGCAAGAGGAAATCAGTTAAGAGTATTACAGTCACCAGGCACGGTGGTTCATGCCTGTAATCCCAGAGGCAGAGGCAAGAGAATTGCCTGAACCCACAAGTTTGAGACCAGCCTGGGCAACTTGGCGAGACCTCATCTCTACAAAAAATAAATAAATAAATAACAAGACATAGTGACGTGCACCTGTAGTTCCAGCTACTTTGGAAGGCTGAGGTAGAAGGATCACCTGAGCCCAGCAGGGCAAGGCTGCGGTGGCCGTAAGCATGCCACTGCCCTCCAGCCTGGGTGACAGAGTGAGACTCTGACTCAAAAAAAAAAAGATTGTACAATCATGGGACTGACAAGATCAGAATTTTTTTTAAAATGTGCTTGCTACCATGGAGGAAATGGATTAAACCGGAGAGGCATTGTGGTAAGTATACTGGTTATATTTGTTACAGTGGTTCAGATGCAGTGATGGTGACAGTGGCCGCTTGGACACTGACTTGGTTATGGCGGAGATGGAGGGGAGAGGGAAGTAGAGAGTTGTGCTTCGTAATGGATGGGGTTTCTGTTTTTATATCATCGTTGAAGCTAGGTGATGAATATGTGGGGTAGTAGATAATACTATTCTTTCTAATTTTGAATTTATTTGAATTTTTTTCACAATAAAACATTAGTAAAAAAGAAATGGGCAGGCTGTGTTGTTTGAATAGATGTTGGATCAGGAAGACTTGTGATTCTGGATGTCTGACTTCTGGGGTGGGTGGTAGCACTTAGCGAAAGGGTGAGTTTCAGAAGATGCCGGGTTGGGGAGTCGGGGTGTTTTTGACATGTGGAGTTTGGAAATCCTGTGAGCTGGCCAAGGGCAGGTCCTGCAAGCCAATGGGTTTGGAGATGCAAATATGTCAGTTGTTGGTATAATTACAACAGTGGGAGTCACAGTGGGAGTCAAGATGGCATTGGATGTGATCCTTGGGGACACACCCCAGAGGTGGTGTGCTTATGTGCAAAAAACTCTGTGTGCTGTGAGTAAATAGATGGTTCTGAAGCAGACCAAATACTACATTGTTCATTTTTTTAACCTCCAAAATTTATTCTTCATTTTCATGAAGAAGTATGCTTTTGATCCAGCAGATCTTTTCTCTATTCTTACCTCTTGCTTTATAACCTGCCTCATCATTTATCTTCTGAGGACTTAATCCACTCATCTTCTATTAATTAATTTATTTATTTGAGTTGGAGTCTTTGTCGCCCAGGCTGGAGTGCAGTGGCATGCTCCCGGCCACCACAGCCTCGACCTGCTGGGCTCAGGCAATTCCCCTGCCTCAGCCTTCCAAGTAGCTGGAACCACAGGCATGCACTACCACACCCGGCTAATTTTTTATTGTAGAAATGAGATCTTCCCAAGTTGCCCTGGCTCATCTTGAATCCTCTCACCTTGGCCTCCCAAAGTGCTTGGATTATAGGTGTGAGCCACCGCGCCAGGCCTTCCACTGATTTTTTAAACATCTTTTCTCTGACATCACTGACTACTTCCTTAAAATTCTCTCCTCTATATTATTCTAATGTAGTCTTTTTTTCTGCCCCATGCAGGTTCCTAAATAACTTTCCCCTGTACTTTAAGTGCTAAATTTCCAAGACCCAGTGTTTTGACACACTCTTCCCCAAATGGGTTCCATTCAGATCTCCCTTTTCACCAGCCTGACTCCTGACTGGGCCTTAAAATAGAATCTTGGAATTGGAGTCTAAAGACTTCTTTGCTCTATAGGGAAGTTTTCTTCTTCCATTTGGGAATTTCTTCCTGGCATTCCTTTGGGAATCCTGTGTCTTAGAAAATTTGATTAAAAAGAAAACAGGGAAAGTATTATTTTTCTGAAACTATATAGTCCATATAGAGATATCACTGGTTCAAAGGAAACCATCAATGGTAAGTTACCAGCAAGAGAAGAACACGCAATAGAAGGGCATGCCGATGCGTGGAGTAGGTCACGGTTAGCATTTTGGGGAACCAGGGTGAGATCATGTGGGTCTGTGTCCTCTCAGCTGCTATAGGTGAACCATTCTTACAAGGCAGATATTACTATGTTTGTATACATAATATACTTTCTATAAATCCTGTGTGTGGTGTTCCAAAAAATAGCAAATTTTGAAAACAAATCAAGTTCCTTATGTTGGCAGTTTTGACATACGATTCTTTGTAATGCTGTTAAACTTATTAAGAAGTCTAAATGTTGCCGTATTTGAAAACTACCTGAGTTTTTCAGTGTTTGGATCCTCACTGTAAGCTAGAGTTCTTTGTAAATACTATAACAGAAGGAATACAAAGAGAAGAATATGTGAATATTGTAGAATAATTTGACACAAAATCAAAGTGATCTAAAATGTGAATCAGCAAAAGCATTTCAGTGGCAAAACCAAAATTAGGTAAGCTGAAAATATTTTCATTGTTGGATAAAAAAAGAAACAAACTTAATATGTATGTAGTAAGATGTGTTGCTCAACTTTAAGATGCTTTTGGTTACCTTCTTGAGAGTAAGACGAGTCAGGCTCTTATCAGGTAAAGGCTAATATGTATATCTTATTGAAGTTATAATCTTGTCACAATATATATTTGGTTATAATAATAGTTAACTTTGTATTTCTTACCTTTTTTACAGAAAACATTTCAAAAATTTTATTGTAATTCCATTACAGAAAAATTATTTGCCTTATTGGTTACACATTATTGTTGTTTAAAAGCAAGTAAATCAAATGTTACAAAATGCAGAATAACTCGAATTTGGGGAATTCTGGTTTCTTGTTCCTGAATCCTATACCCTACACATTAATACATCAGGGATTTGAAAACCTTGGCAAACCAATGGTCACGAGGTCTTCTGGGCATGCTGGGACTGGCCATCCTCTGAGATGCTCTTCTCCCTGCTCGCACATGTTTGTCAGCCGGACCGTTGTACCCACCACAGGCTCAGCCTCTCGCTTGCCTGCGATTGTCTTCTGACCTGGCCCGTGGCCTTTCCCCATCCAGAGCCGTGGAGGGGATGCTGAGATGTCAGGCTGCCTGAAGCCAGTTCTGACTCTACCACCACTTATCCTTGGAGAGATGCTTTGCTGTGACTTAGTTTCGTCATCTGTAAAATGGGGAAAAACTAGCACCTACCTCACAGTGTGATTGTGACAGTCCTTGTGAGGTAGTATCTGGCGTGCACTGAATACTTAGCAGTTGCTAAGTCACAGGCAGGGGCTACCACGCCCAGCTAATTTTTTTTTTTTTTTATTGCTCTGTGGTCTTGTCCTCCCATCATTACTGTCTTCCTTTTGTTACCTGAGGCCCCTGTGGCTGATCTCCCCATTTCCTCTCCATTTGTTGTTCCTTTGTCTGGGAACTCCTTGTTGCCTGCCCTGCCAAGTTTCCTGTGCTCTGTCTGTCTTTCTGCCCATGTCATCTGACCATGGCCCACCTCAGTTCCCCTTGCATGTCCACACAAGTTTTCTGGTTTGCTTAGACCACACTGCCCGTGGTTAAACCCAAGCTCCAACCCTTCCCTGCTGTTTCTCTGACCCAGGCATCTCCTTATTCTTGCCCCTCTGTCCAGCTATGTTCAGGGTTATTGTCTGATAACTGAACTCATTGGCTGATGGGTTCCTGCAGCTGAACCAGAGTCCAGAATTTGAGTGTTTAACAACAACAACAAAATGGACTAAACATAGTTGTCACTTTGAAAAATTTGTTTTCATGATACCTTTGAATTTTCACTATTTTGAATCCAAACTTGAAATCAGTATTTATTTTGAGTGTGGAGAATATGTCTTCTTTAATTATATATAAACAAAACATCCCATGTGTTTCAGTGATAGAACCAAAAATATTTATCTTATCCATTAACTTCTTTGAAGAATTATCCATAGCTTTTAGAATATTTTATACAATAATATACAACTTAATCCCCAATAACCAACTTTTGTTTCTGTTTTCCGTTTCTTAAGGACCCTAAAATGTATGTACAGACAGTGCTGGATGTTCATAAAAAGTACAACGCCCTGGTCATGTCGGCATTCAACAATGATGCAGGCTTTGTGGCTGCTCTTGATAAGGTAGACATGTGGTTACTGTGACTTTCCTGTGGAACCTGTATATGGGACATTGGTCTCTAATTGTATTCTGTGTAACACAGGCTTGTGGTCGCTTCATAAACAACAATGCAGTTACCAAAATGGCCCAGTCGTCCAGTAAATCCCCTGAATTGCTGGCTCGATACTGTGATTCTTTGTTGAAGAAAAGGTATAAGTAACTTTGTATTTCTTTCTTATGTGTATGCCTGTTTAAAATCTCAGCTTTTATATGAGGAATTAAATTTTACATTACATTTTATATACATTAAATTACGGTTTTTGTACTGTTTGAGAAAATACTTTGAACCTAATACATCTTTCTGGTTTAAAATCTGCATGAAGTCCCACTGACTGTTTCTAGAACAGAAGTGTCTCCCTATATTGTAGCACTCTCATCATTATCCATCCACTCTCATCATTATCCACCCTGCTTAGCTCCAAGATTGGAGATGGGGTGCATTCAGAGTGGTATAGCCTTACACTACTTTTGTTATTCTGCTTACTTTTAAACTTATTTATTTATATTTATTTTTTTAGAGACAAAGTCTTGTTGTGTTGCCCAGGATGATCTTGAACTCCTGGGCTCAAGTCATCCTCCTACTTTGGCCTCTCAAAGTGTTGGGATTACAGGCATGTGCTACCATGCCCAGCCCAAATTTATTTTTGTTTGATGGGTTCTATTTATTTGTTTATTTATTTATTTATTTATTTATTGAGTTGGAATCTCACTCTGTCGCCCATACTGGAGTGCAGTGGCCACTCCCGGCCACCGCAGCCTCGGTCTCCCGGGCTCCGGCGATCCTTCCGCCTCAGCCTTCCAAGTAGCTGGAACTACAGGCGTGCGCTACCACGCCCGGCTGGGTTTTGATTTACTGTAGAGATGAGGTCTCACCAAGTTGCCGAGGCTGGTCTTGAACCCTTGGGCTCAGGCAATCCTCTTGCCGCAGCCTCCCAAAGTGCTAGGCTTATAGGCTTGAGCCACCATGTCTGGCTGAACAAGCCAGATTTATTAGGAAGGTAAGGATGGATCAACAGTAGCAAATCTAATATACTTTACCATATTAATAGACAACTATGTGGGACACTATATGGTCTTCTTGGTAGACAGTAGGAAAACAACGTTCATAAAGGTCAATAGCTGTCTCTTTTAACTTTTCTAAGAGGCCATTTGCCAAAGGCCAGCAAGTCATTTAAATACAGAGGTACTCGGTTAGGTCTTCAGTTTTCTTGACAGAACAGTTGGTGTCCTTTTTGTCCATTATCTTTTTGTCAATTGCCTTCACCAAGTCTACTGATACCTTGTTATTTAAGACCACAGATGCAGACAGAATGGAAGAGACATTTCCAATGTGTCTTTCTAACAAGCATGTGTTGGAAACTAGAGTCCAGGAGGCACAAAGCCAAACTGCTCTCAGGAGAGGACTATCCCTGACCTGTGGGAAGGAAGGACTGGATTTTCTGAGCCAACTGTTCTTCAGTTAGGGAGAAGCCTCTTCAGAGTTTGTTTGGTGGCTAATTCATTTTATTTTCATTGTGCTCTTGTTTATAAAGGACTCTTAGAGAAAAACCTTCTAAAAATTCATTTACCCTTAAATCACCTTGGAATTATTGTTTATTCATAGGGTGAATCAGTTGTTGAAGGACAATAATCTGTTCTGTAGACATAACTACAAACGAAGGCAGCATTTAGTAGTAGTTTAAACCCTCTCATTATCTTTAATTACGAGGATATGAAAAGGATATTTGCCTTTTTATTTTTTCAAAGTTTAATTACAGCAGACTGTAGAAAGCAATTGGAAAAGTGAAGCTCCTTTACTGATATTTAAGTGGATTACCTTAAAGGAAAACTTCCCTCGGATTGTTTTTGGAAACTTTTTTTTAGTCAGTGTCTTACTTTGTCCCCCAAGTGGGAGTGCAGTCACAGGATCACAGCTCATTGCAGCCTTGATCTGCTGAGCTTGGGCAATCCTTCTGTCTCAGCCTTCCAAGTAGCTGGAACCATAGGCATGTGCCATCACGCCCTGCTAATTTTTTTATTTATTGTAGAGATGAGGTCTCACCAAGTTGCCCAGGCTTGTCTTGAACTCCTGGGTTCAGGCAATCCTCTTCCAAAGTACCTCCCAAAGTGCTGGGATTACAGATGTGAGCCACTGCACCCAGCGTTTTGAAAACTTTTTATAAGTATCTCCTGTTTATTTTCTTCTTGTATAAGCTAAATGATTATTTCATAATCTATTCTTCAATGATGAGGTTATAGTATGAAATTGCCGATTTGCTTATGTGAGGAAAGTCACCCTTCCCTCTTCCCACGTACTATCATGAAGAGAACTGGCTATTGGATGCTTGAAATCACATTCTGATATGTAATTTGGTTAAGTGGTATTTGTTGAGATGTTTACTGATTTGTTTTAAAACGCAGTGCCTTGTTACAATTTTCAGTTCCAAGAACCCAGAAGAGGCAGAATTAGAAGACACACTCAATCAAGTGGTAAGATGCTTCATGGTCATATCCATTCTCCATAGCTGTTGACCTCACAGGTAGTTTGTAAAGCTACTTAGAGTGTCTGAAATGGGAAAGTACAAATCATTTTATTGTGAGTCTCTGATATTATTCTCTGAATTGCACTATTACTCTTGGCATTGGCACTTTTTCCATTAGTACCGTCAAATCCAACTTCATGCGACTTAAAGGATTGACAAAAATATGCATTTTATAGGCTCTGGGGCAGAGGTTTTTGCCATCATAGACACTGGCATTCAGACCCAGCCAAAACCAAGTGCTCATGTGGCTGGTGACAACTTGTGAGTGTGCTCTATCGATTGCTTTGCCAGATGGTTGTCTTCAAGTACATAGAGGACAAAGACGTGTTTCAGAAGTTCTACGCGAAGATGCTGGCCAAGAGACTCGTCCATCAGAATAGTGCAAGTGATGATGCTGAAGCAAGCATGATCTCTAAGTTAAAGGTGAGTTTCACTTCTTGAAAAATCACAGTTTCTGGTTGGGCGTGGTGTCTCATGCCTATTACCCTATCCTTTGGGAGTTGGAGGTGAGAGGATTGCCTGAGTCTAGGGGTTCAAGACTGGCCTGGGCAACTTGGCAAGACCTCGACTCTACAGTAAATCAAAAAATTTGCTGGGCGCTGATGGCACATACCTGTAGTTCTAGCTACTTGGAAGGCTGAGGCGGAAGGATTGCCTAAGTCCAGTAGGTCGAGGCTGCAGTACCCATGATTGTGCCACTGCACTCCAGCCTGGACAATAGAGTAAGACTCCAACTCAAAAAAAAAAAAGAAAAAGAAAAATCACCACCTCTACGTCATCATTAGACTAGTTTGCAGACTGGATGTGGTGGCACACATTCCTCTAACCTCAGCTACTCCGAAGGCAGAAGTAGGAGGATCACTGGAGCCCAGGAGTTTGAGGCTGCAGTGAGCCATGATGCCAGCGTACTGAAGCGTGGGTGACAGAGCAAGACCCCGTCTCTTAAAAAAAAGACGTTAAAAAAAGTTCTTAGTCTCTCCAGGTTATTAGGTGGACAAAGGAATTTGTGCAGCAGTTTGTATGGTGGGAGCTCTGCCACCCTACTTCTAAACACCTCCTATAACTGTTAGTCTGCTCTTATTGGGTGCCCTGTGCTATCCTGACCCTTTCTCCACTACCCTTGGGGGCCCTGCTGTCCCACCCAGGCCTGATTGGGCTTTGCTCAGCATTGTGTGTCATCTCCTGCCTCCCACACCTTTGGCCTTGGATCATATTCACATCGTACTTTCTTTGAGCTGATGGGATGTTTTGTTTTGCTGTGGGTCTGGTTAAGTATCTACAATCCTGAGTCTGCAGAGGGTGGCATCAGGGTCACTTTGCTGTCAAGATCACTGTGCTGTTTCACCACATTTGCACTTCGCTCTATGTGTTTCAGTGCTTGCCGAGCTGTCAGGTACTGTTATATGTCTTAGTGCATAGTTTACTCTGACCTGAAAGTATAGTTATGTGAGTGTCTTTGCTTGGGCTGCCATGATAAAATACCATAGGCCAGGTAGTTTACAAAATAGAAATGGATTCTCACAGTTCTGGAGACTGGAAATCAAGGTTTAGCTGTTGTGGTTCCTGGTGAGAGCTCTTTCTGCTTTGCAGACAGCCGCCTTCTCTTTGTGTCTTCACATGTAGGGGAGAGGGTGAGCACAGAGCTTTCTTGTCTCTGTTGTTACAAGGACACTGTTACCACCATGAGGACTCCCCCCTCAAGACCTCATCTAAACTTAGTTAACTCTCAAAGGCACCATCTGTAAATACCAGCACATTGGAGGTTCAGGCTTCAACACATGAACTTTAGGGGACATAATTCAGTTAATAGTGGTGGGATAAGATACAGACACAAATTATTTTGTCTTTTTATCTTGCCATGGTATCAGAATACCTTGTTCTTTGATGCTCAAATAATGGTTATTGTAGATATGAAGACTTAACTGGTCAACTTACAGTTGTGCTATTTTAGACAGCATTTTTTTTTTTTTTTTTTTGAGTTGGAGTCTCACTCTGTCGCTCAGACTGGAGTGCAGTGGCCGCTCCCGGCCAACCGTAGCCTCGACCTGCTGGACTCCAGCGATCCTTCAGCCTTAGCCTTCCAAGTAGCTGAAACTACCACTAGCTGCACTACCACGCCCAGCTAATTTTTGATTTATTGTAGAGATGAGGTCTTGTCAAGTTGCCCAGGCGGGTCTCGAACCCACGGGCTCAGGTAGTCCACTCACCTCGGCCTCCCAAAGTGCTGGGATTACAGGCTGAACTACCGAGCCCAGCCGACAGAATATTTTTAATCCATTATATATATATATATATATATATATATTTTTTTTTTTTTTTTTTTTTTTGGAGTTGGAGTGTCACTTTGTCACCCAGACTGAAATGCAGTGACATACTCCCGGCCACCGTAGCCACGACCTGCTGGGTTCCGACGATCCTTCTGCCTCAGCCTTCCAAGTAGCCGGAACCACAGGCGTGTGCTACCCACGCCTGGCTAATTTTTTGTTTATTGTAGAGATGAGGTCTCGCCAAGTTGCCCAGGCAGGTCACGAACCACGGGCTCAGGCAATCCACTCACCTCAGCCTCCCAAAGGCACGGGATTACAGGCTGAGCCACTGAGCCCGGCAATCCATGTATATTTTTGGCATAAGATATAACAGTGTTATTAGCATTACTAGTGGTTTTATACAACATATATCATATACTGTGATTCTGTAAGATTCCTTTTATATTTTTGTACAAATTAATAAGACAGTTTCTGGATTCATTTCAGCAAGCTTGTGGTTTTGAGTATACCTCTAAACTTCAACGAATGTTTCAAGACATTGGTGTGAGCAAAGATTTGAATGAGCAATTCAAAAAGCACCTGACGAATTCAGAACCACTAGACTGTGAGTATTCGTGGGTTTATAAGCTGCTTTTCCAGGCTATGTTCTTTGTAACAAATGAGAAAGATGACAAAATGTTAAGTAAGAATGGGAGATGCTTTGCTAGAAATTCAAGGACTAAGCATTCCCTCCCTACCTCATCCTGAGTCCTGTGTGACTTGAGAAGTCAGCTTTGCTGGTGCGGGGTTTCTTTTTTATTTTTAGTTATAAGAAACTCCTTGGCCTAAATAGGTAGTAGTCAAGCCAAGTACTTGAATTAGGGATACGGTTTTGTGCAGGCAGTTCATCTGCTCAGGCGAGGTCAACGGTCGGTATTTTAAGGCCATGCATAGTAGCAGGATAGCAGACTTATGCTTACATCATAATTTGACAGTTTTTGTCTTTTTAAGTGAAAAATGAGGGATTTTTTTTTTCCCAGATCAAAAGTACTACTCCGTTGTTAAACTCAGTAGTCTTGCCAGTGGACTTTTAAGCTATCTGTGAAGATGAATTATTGTTCTGGTTTATAGCTTGTACATATCATGTATGTCCTTTCACAGTAATAGGTGATATACGAGCCATATAAGGGAGTTAGTTGTTAGCCTCTGGGTTTAGGTTTTGTGAGTCAGGGCTGCAATGGGACATTGGGCAAGCAGGGGTGTGGCTCAGTGCACTGAAGTTACTCATGACAGAAAGCAAAACTAAGGAAGCAGAGCCAGCACGTGGCATCATGGTTCTGAGTTGGAAGTAAAATGCAAACTGCCACTCATTGCAGGAAAATAATTTCTGGCTCTTCTACCTTTTATGAATTTTAATAGAATAAAATGGGATGAAATTATATTCAATTCTTAATTTTCTATTCAAGCAGGATTTTTTAATTTAATGTGCTTTTTTCTTTTAATAAAGAGCAGTCCACATTTATCTGAAATGATTGACATTTTCAATTTGTAAGACAAATTCATTGTATTCTCGAATTTTCTCTGCCCCCCGCCCCCACAGTGGATTTTAGTATTCAAGTTCTGAGCTCTGGATCCTGGCCCTTCCAGCAGTCCTGTACGTTTGCCTTGCCATCAGAGGTAAGTGTGGGTTTTTCTTCTGTTTTATTAGTGCTGGTGGGGTGGGAAAGGGTAGCTTTCCCCACTCGTGGGCATTGGGCTGCAGACAGGTAGGACTGGATGTCTATAGGTGGGCTCTCTCTGTCCCAGCTCAGCAGCAAATTTGGTTACTTCTGTAAAGTAGAACATCATTAGTTCTGTTATGCACTTCTTGACAAATTGCTGGTCCTGAAGTAGACAGCCTTTTTTGATTGTACCTTCCAGTGCTTAACATGCTTTGCAAGAGGCACATACCTGGCGTTTGAATTTAATCTTTATGTAAACACTGACTTTGTACTGTGAACTTGGAGCGATGTGCTTTACTTAGAAGTGCTGACTGTAGGCCACAGTGAAATATGTATTCCACATAATGCTGTCCTTTTATCCAGTTGGAACGTAGTTATCAGCGATTCACAGCTTTCTACGCTAGCCGTCACAGTGGCCGAAAATTGACGTGGTTATATCAGTTGTCTAAAGGAGAATTGGTAACTAACTGCTTCAAAAACAGATATACTTTGCAGGTAAGGTCACCTTTTTACCTTAAAATACTTTTTAAATTCTAAATGAAGATCAGACAAATTGTAAAAATCAGCCTCGGGACTCAGGCGGCAGAATCGAGTTCAACTTCTGATAAAATAATATGGCAGTTAAAGCCTGGGTCATAAGAGCTAGGTGTGCTGAATTCCATTTCTTTCTGGCTGAGGGCAAGTTATTTAATGACTCTGAGCCTCAGTTTTCTCCTCCATAAGTGAGGATTTAGTGCTTATTCTTGGGAAGTGAAATGAAATGACATATGGGTAGGCGTTTGGCCCATTCCTGCCTGACACATATCGCGTGTTTGGGTGGTGGCTTGAAAAGCTGGAATTTAGTGTATTTAATTATAATGTCTCTTTTTCTTTTACAAAGCAGTTTTGTGTTAGTAATAACCCTCGGTGTTATAATAATAATAAACATGAAATAATAATAACTATGTACCTGATGATATTTCCATTTTGTAGATGAGAAAACTGAGGCTTGGCTTAATTTAAGTGACTTTCTCTGGATCCTAGCATATATGTGGCCAGACTAAAATTTTAACCAGGGTCTTCTCTCTTGGAAAAGTCCGGGCTCTTTCTACTTCAACTTTTGTTTTTTTGTTTTTTTGTTTTTTTTTGAGTTGGAGTCTCACTCTGTCACCCAGACTGGAGTGCAGTGGCCGCTCCCGGCCACCGCAGCCTCGACCTGCTGGGCTCCGGCGATCCTTCCGCCTCAGTCTTCCAAGTAGCTGGAACTACAGGCGCGCGCTACCACACCCGGCTAGTTTTTATTTATTATAGAGATGAGGTCTCGCCAAGTTGCCCAGGCAGGTCTTGAACCCGCGGGCTCAGGCAGTCCACTCACCTCAGCCTCCCAAAGTGCTGGGATTACAGACTGAGCCACCGAGCCCGGCTTACTTCAACTTTTGTACAGAGTGGGCTTCCCAAGTTGATTGCTTGTTTTTTTTGTTTCGTTTTGTTATTGTTTTTTTTTTTTTTTTTTTTAAGTCTTCCAATTTTTATTACAGAAAAAAAGCTTCATTTCTCTATTTTGCCTTCTGACTCCGTGCTTGTGCCTTCAGCACTTTCACGATTTTCTGCTCCTTGCTAAGAAAAGCACACTTGATCCTGTCACGAACACATTTTGCACACATGGAACCACCATAGGCCCTGCTGACATGTTTTTTTTTTTGTTTTGGACAACCTCATAAGAACTTTCAGTCTCACAGCACGAACCCCTCGAAGTCTGCCTGGGCACATACCACACTCAGACTTTGGTGCTTTCCCAACCTTCTTGGTATTTAGGTAAACGATCCTATTACCAGGTGTTCAGGACAGCCTAGTTTTGTTAGAGGCTGTATTGTAGGAAAGCCTACGATGGTATGTCAAACGCTGAACCATTCTGAGTGCCTTTACACAGCATCCCCAGAAGAGCTAATTACTTGTTTTAATCTCTGAAAAGGTGTCACTGGTGAGCTTTTTCTTACAGTTGCAAGACTGTGAAGTGTAGAGAAATTTCAGAATGAGTTCTGCAGACTCAAGCTGCTCGTTAATTTAAACCTCCAGTGATTCTACTTTGATAAAATAGTTAAAATGATGCTGGGCGCAGTGGCTCAAGCCTGCAATTCTAGCACTTTGGAAGGCCTAGGTGAGAGGATTGCCTGAGCTCAGGGGTTCGAGACTAGGCTGGGTAACTTGGTGAGATGTTGTCTCTACAATAAATCAAAAAATAAGCCAGGCATGGTAGTGCACACCTGTAGTTCCAGCTACTTGGAAGGCTGAGGCGGAAAGGTCGCCTGAGCCCAGCAGGTCGAGGCTGTGGTGGCCGTGAGCGTGCCACTACACTCCAGCCTGGGCAATAGAGTGAGACTCCAACTCAAAAAAAAAAAATTGTTAAAATGCATAGTATTTCGTTACACAGCATCCAGAGGTCTCTTTAAAATGGAGTGTTTTATTATACAGTAAAAATTTTGTTTTATGTATCCCCAAAACGTACATACAAGAATCCATACATTCATACAGTAATACTTGGAATTTCAGTGCCCTGTTTTTGACCAGAGGATGCTTAGCATCTGGTGTGTCTGCCATGTTAAGGCAGCCAGAGCGGTCCCAATATAAAACACCTGTGGTGGGCTGTTTTTTGCCCTTGCCTCTGTGTTTAAGGCCCAGGAAGCACTGTTGTCTGTGGACTGCCCTGAAACAGGCTCATGGTGCCGCTGCTCTTCTTCGTTGACCACAGTCTTTCCTAGACAAGCAGTGATGGTCATGGTTCATCACTTGTTGCCATGGATAATGTAAGAGAAGGGGGAATTGAGGGGGGCATTCTTAGGGGGCAGTCGTCTACTGCACACGCTCAGGAATCAGAAACCAGTGTGCACTACCTGGTGTGCTATTCAGTGAAAGTTTCCTTGATGCCGTTGAGGTTTGCTGTAAACCATTTCATACTTTTCTTACTTTTTTATACTTTCATAGTTAAGTACTTAGGGTTAGAAAACTAAATATAATAAAATATGTGTGTTGTTTTATGTACTTAGTGTACCAAAATGTAATTTTTCTTAGCATATGTGTACAGTTTGAAGATTGCCGCTTAATGTGTACTATATATATAGTAGGTATGTTTATATGTGATTATATAAGTGAGTGGGATGTATATATAGTGTATATTTACAAACACGGGCATTTTAGAAGATTTCAAATCATTTTAATGTTTGAAAAGTTGGGAAATGATTTGTCTTTCAGGAAAATGTTGCATGGTAGTGGCAGTGCAACTCTTTGTATTCCCTTTTAAACAGATCTGCTTTAAGAATTAAGTTTGTCAAACTTAGGCTGTATATTTTTGGAGTTTTTTTCTGTGCATTTAAATTTTTCTATTCTTTTCTTTTATATGGGGGGCCTCAAGGCATCTACATTCCAGATGGCAATCCTGCTTCAGTACAACACGGAAGATGCCTACACTGTACAGCAGCTGACAGATAGTACTCAGATTAAAATGGTATTCTTGTCATTTCACCATCTCTTTATTGTGTCACATTGCTGTTTTCTTGTTCTTGTGGCTACCATAGGACAGGTATGCAGAGAGGAGGATATGTGTACCTTTGATCTGAAATAGATGTTTGCCTCATGAATATGAATATGCTCTTATTCCAGAATTTTCATATATGCTACAAAAAGCTTAATTTTTTTCACATTTTTAATAACAACTTTACTGGGCTAGAATTTACATGCATTAAGATTCACCCTCTTAAAGTGTACAGTTGTTTTTATTAAGGAATTGTGCAGCCATAATAACTAACTAATTCTAGAATACTTTCATAACCTCAAAAAGAAATTCCATGCCCATTAGCAGTTACTTTTCATTCCTACCTCCTCCAGCCCCTGGCAGTCACCAATTTACTGTCTCCACACACCATGGCATGCTTTTCTTTCATTAACTTAACCAGTTCTTAACTCTTTTTCCAGCTAGGCCTTTCTTACTAAACTTACGTTTTCACTTTAGTAGTATTTATTCTGTTAGTTATGTTTTTTATTAAGATATATTTCAGACAGCAAAATTTTACATTACATAAAATTCACCATTTGAAAGTATACAATTCGGTGTTTTTTGGTGTATTCACAACCACCGCTGCAGTCCAATTCCAGAACATTTTCATTTCCCAAAAAAGAGTCCTGAACCCATTAGCAGTAACTACCTTTATGTAGCCCCATCCCCTGACAACCGTTAACCTACTCTCTGACTCTGGGTTTGCCAACTCTACACATCTCATATTAATGGAATTCTATAATACGTGGCTTATGGCGTCTGCCTTCTTTCACTTAGTGTACTGCTTTCAAGGTTTATCCATATTGTAGCATGTATCTGTACCTTCTTTCTTTTTTTAAGGTTGAATAAGATCCCAGTGTATGAATGGACCACATTTTGTTTATTCATGCATCAATTGGTGGACATTTGAATTGTCTCCATGTTTTGATTATTATAAATAATAACTGCTATGAACATATATTTTCTTTTTTTTTTTTTTTTTTGAGTTGGAGACTCACTCCTTCGCCCAGGCTGGAGTGCAGTGGCATGCACACTCACGGTCACCCCAGCATCGACCTGCTTGACTCCAGTGATCCTTCCACCTCAGCCTTCTGAGTAGCTGGAACTACAGATGCACGCTACCACGGCTGGCTATTTTTCATTTTATTGTAGAGATAATGTCTCGCCAAGTTGCCCAGGCGGTATTGAACCTGCAGGCTCAGGCAGTCCACTCACCTCGGCCTCCCAAAGTGCTGGGATTACAGGCTGAGCCACCGAGCCCAGCCGAACATATATTTTCAATTTTCTTGGTACATACCTAGGTGTAGCATTGCTGAGTTATATGATAACGATATGGAACTTTTTGAGGAACTGCCAGTCTCTTCGACGATGGCTGCACCATTCCATATTCTGACCAGCCATGTCTGAGGGTTCCAATTTCTCCACATCTTCACCACATTTATTATTTTCCTTCCTAAAAAATTTATAGCCAGCCGGGCTCGGTGGCTCAGCCTGTAATCCCGCACCTTTGGGAGGCTGAGGTGAGTGGATTGCCTGAGCCTGCGGGTTTGAGACCCGCCTGGGCAACTTGGCGAGCCCTCATCTCTACAATAAATCAACAATTAGCCGGGCGCGGTAGCACACGCCTGTAGTTCGGCTACTTGGGAGGCTGAGGTGGAAGGATCACTGGAGCCCAGGAGGTTGACGCCGGGGTGGCTGTGAGTGTGCCACTGCACTCCAGCCTGGGCGACAGAGTGAAACTCCAACTCAAAAAAAAAAAGAATTTATAGCCATCCCGGTAGGTATGAAGTAGTATCTCATTGTGGTCTTGATTTGCATTTCTTTAACAACTAATGAGGTTTAAAATCTTTTCACGTGTTGGGTGGCCATTTGTGTATCTTCTTTGAAGAAATTTGTACAAATCCTTTGCCCATTTAAAAAATTCGGGTTGTCTTTTTGTTGTTGAGTTGTAAGAATTCTGTGTGTGTACTAGACCCTTACCAGATATATGAGTTATGTTTTTTCCTGTTCTACGGGCTATCTTTTCACTTTCTTTCTTATATTCACATTTTTAAATTTTCATGAAGCCCCTTTTTCTTTTGTTGCTTATGATTTTGTTGTCATTTCTAAGGAATCATTGCCTAGTCCAAGGTTAAAGACTGTTCTTTCCAGTTTGGTGCTGGCAAACTTGTCAAAAGTCAATTGGCCATAGACATAAGGGTTTATTTCTGGATTCTCAATTCTTTTCCAGTGATCTTTATGTCTGTCCAATGCCAGTACTGCACTGTTGGAATTACCATTGTTTGTAGTAAGTTGTGAAATTGAGACCTCCAACTTTGTTCCCGCCCCTCCAAGATTGTATTAGCTATTCTGAGTCTCTTATATTACCATATGAAGTTCAGGATCCGCTTTCCCTTTCTGCAAAAAGCACAGGTTATGGTGTTGATGGGGTTTTTTGCATTGAATCTGAAGACTGCTTTGGGAAGTGTTGCCGTCTCAGCAGTATTTTTTTTTAACACATGAACATGGGATATCTTTCCATTTATTTAGGTTGTCTTTAATTTCTTTCCACTGTGTTTTATAGTTTTCAGTGTATGGGTCTTACACTTCTTTAGTTAAATTTATTCCTAATTTATTATTTATTCTTAGGAATAATTGACAGTATTTTATTATTGTCAATGCTATTGTAAATAGAATTGTTTTCTTTTTTTTTAAGTTGGAGTCTCACTCCATCGCCCAGGCCGTGCCATGCTCGTGGCCACCCCAGTGTTGACCTGCTGGGCTTCAGCGATCCTTCCACCTCAGCCTTCCAAGTAGCCGGAACTATAGGCACGCGCTATCATGCCCAGCTGATTTTTTATTATTATTGTAGAGACGAGGTCTCGCTAAGTTGCCTAGATTGGTCTCAAACCTGCAGGCTCAGACACTCCACACACCTCGGCCTCCCAAAGTGCTGGGATTACAGGCTGAGCCACCGAACCCGGCCAGAATTGTTTTCTTAATTTCACTTTCTGATTGTTCATTTCTAGTATATAGAAATACACCTGATAATTGTATTTTGATCTTATATCCTATAACCTTGCTAAACACATTTATTAGCGTTAATCATTTTTGGGGGATTCTTTAGGGTTTTTCTTTTTGATCACTAGACAGGTATTGTAGCGTTGCCCAGGGTGATCTCAAACTCCTGGCCTCAGGGCATCTTCTAGCCTCAGCCTTCTAGGAGCGGGGATTAAAGGCATAGGCTACAGCATTCGGCTCTGTAGGGCTTTTAAAATGCAATCATGCCATCTACAAATACAGATAGTTTTACTTCTTCCCTTTCCTGATTTCTCTGGCTGCAACTCGTGATAACAACATGGAATGAAAGTGGTAAGGACAGGCATGCTTGTCTTGTTCCTGCTCTTAGAGGGAAAGTTTTTGACCTGTTATGGTCGATGTTAGCCCTTTACAGATTGAAGAAATTCTCTTTTATTTCTAGTTTGTCGAATTTTATCCTGAAAGGGTGTTGTATTTTGCATTGCAATGTCTGTTAATGTAGTGTGTTGCGCTGATTGATTTTCCTGTGTTGAACTCCCTTTGCAGTCTTGGGGTGAATCCCACTTGGTCATGGTATATAATCTTTTTCATATGCTGCTGGGTTTGGTTTGCTGGCATTTTTTTGAAATTTTGCATCATTTTCATAATGGATATTGGTCTGTTCTTTTTTCATGATGTTCACCTGGTTTTGGTGTCAAGTTAATACTGACCTTGTGGAATGTGAGTTATAAAAGTCATTTATTTGGTAGTAATTCTTCAGGTCAGTCCTAAGTATATCTTCAGTGACAATGAGTTAGCTCTTTTGTATGTAGGAATCTTATCTTTCCTTCCGCACAGCAGAATGAGGAGACCCAAGTTTGATTGGAGACTGAGTTGCCTCCCAGACTATGGAGAGGCTCTGCACGCGAGTCCCTGAAGACATGGCTGCCAGTTGCATCTGTCCAGCCTTTGTTTGGCTTCTGATCGAGACCCTTTGTCTGCCTCTTGCTAGTTCTCAGGGTTAGAACACCCCTGTGAGGCTGTGGCTGCTGTCTCTTCCTTGACCACCACAGACGCTGCCCAGTCAGGTCCGACTCATGAATGAGCCCCAGCACCCTACTTGAGGCTCAGCTGGCCGTGTTGGAGTGACTGCTGTGGGCTTCCAGGCCAGTTACTGGACTCGAGGCCTCTTGCTCCGACAGCTTTAACCACGTACTCTTGGACCAGAGTGGGTACCCATTAGGAGGAGGGCAGGGCCCTCCTGTATGTAGGTTGTGAGAATCCGCAGGCCTGCGTAGTTCCCTCAGGCTGAGGGAGCCCTCGGATCTCCTGGGGCCATAAAGCTGTGAAGCTGAAGGAGGGACTGGGGAGTGCTTGGACCTCCCACTGTTCACAGATCAGAGGCCACACAGTATGCTGAAGAACTCAAAAGCCAAGTCAAGAGGTCACCTGCCCCCAAGCCACCTCATGTGCACAACAGAACATTATTTCCACTCCTGATGAAACTCCACTCTTTCTTTTGCAGTAATCAGTGTTCATAATGAGCTGTCAGGCATTTAAGAAGTGAACAGGTTCCTGTAAGTTTTGTTGAAGAGATCAGTTGCACATACATGATTTCTAATATTGGTTCAACATCCCTAATTCAAAATCTGAAATACTCCAAAATCCAAAACTTTCTGAGCACCAACATGGTGCTCAAAAGAACTGTCCTGTCCGTTCATAGGAGCATTTTAGATTTTGGATTTTCTAATTAGGGCTGCTGAACCAGTAAGTGTAACGCAATTATTCCCAGATCTGAAATACTTTTGGGCCCAGGCGTCTCAGAAAAGGGTTACTCATCCTGATTTAAATGTAACAGAGTTGTCCATTTTTATTTTTGGGTGATCAGTCAGAAAGGGTTTGTTGATTATTATCTTTTGGAAATCAGGATGGGAGAATCTCTAAAAAGCACCCTCTTTCTTATTCCTGTTAGCATATTCTTCTTTTGAATCAGGGTCTCACTCTGTCACCCAGACAAGTGCAGTGGCACAATCATGGCTCCCTGCAGCCTTGACTTCCTATGGCAATCCTTCCATTTCACCTCAGCCTCCTAAGTAGCTGGGACTGCAGGTGTGTACCACCACACCTGGCTAATTATTTTTATTTTTATTTTTTTTTTTGTAGAGACAAAGTCTTGCTATGTTGCCCAAGCTGGTCTTGAACTTGACTCAAGCAGTCCTCCCGCCTCGGCCTCCCAAAATGCTGGGATTACAGGCATGAGCCATCATGTCCAGGCTGGCATGTTCTTCTTTTCTGAGTGCATATTCTTCTTTTTGGGCAATTATTGTTTTCTATGGAAAAACAGACTGAAGTTGCCTGTGGTGGTCATTTCAAAGAAAAATGTATTTCCCCTTTAACTTACTCTCTTTTTTTCCTTAATTGCAGGATATTTTGGCACAAGTCCTGCAGATTCTATTGAAATCAAAGTTATTGGTAGGTTTTTGTACTCTTTATGTTACACTAGAAGAATGCCTTTTTCAGAGATGATGTAGTAACAGTTGTTTTCTTACAGGTCTTGGAAGATGAGAATGCAAATGTCGATGAGGTGGAGTTGAAGCCAGATACCTTAATAAAATTGTATCTTGGTTATAAAAAGTAAGAAAAACACAACATGTAGATGATCCTAGACCATAGCCATCCCCCGAGATGCCCTTGGTGGTGTCACAGCCAAGGGCGGGCGAACTCAGGGAGACTCGACAGGCACTAGGGTGGGAGTGGAGGTGGGCTCTGATTCTGTTGGGCGGTCCTGGATGTTTCTCCATTTGACTCTGAGCTTTTTGGTTTCCTTTTTATTTGGAAAACAAATCTCCTTAAGTGGCCCGCCTATAAAGTCTGGACCTTTACATTCAGGTGTTTTGATCTTATTTTGCTTGATGAAATTTGGGGACGCAGATTAAAGACCTGGATATTCTGCAGTACGTGTGCATGTTCTGTAATACCAGTGTTAATGGCAAAGTAGGAGAGTACCCTCTGATGCGGCCTACCCAGTATTTGAAGAGAACATTTCCTTTTTTTTTGAGTTGGAGTCTCACTCGGTCGCCCACACTGGAATTCAGTGGCCGCTCCCAGCCACCGCAGCCTCGCCTGCTGGGCTCCAGCAGTTCTTCTGCCTCAGCCTTCCGAGTAGCTGGAACTACAGGCGCGCGCTACCACGCCCGGCTGATTTTTTTGATTTATTGTAGAGATGAGGGCTCGCCAAGTTGCCCAGGTGGGTCTCGAACCTGTGGACTCAGGCAGTTCACTCACCTTGGCCTCTCAAAGGTGCGGGATTACAGGCTGAGCCACCAAGCCCGGCTGAAGAGAACATTTTCATAGGCAGTTGATAGAATTAGACAGCAGAGGTGGAATGTGTGTTATACTCTCTACCCTCTGTCTAGGGGAGTAGAGTACTTTTTTAAAGGCTGAAAAATAGAAAGCCTTTAAGCCTACCTCTTGTTTTATTTTATTTTTTTTGGAGACAGGGTCTTGCTCTGTTGCGCAGGCTCAAGTGGTGCTATCAGAGCTCGCTGCAGCCTCAGACTCCTGGACTTAAGTGATTCTCCTGCCTCAGCCTCCCGAGTAGTCGGGACTACATATTGACTACCTTTTGAAACCATAGTGATTAGTTTCCTCAATTTTCTTGACAGCAAGAAATTAAGGGTTAACATCAATGTGCCAATGAAAACTGAACAGAAGCAGGAACAAGAAACCACACACAAAAACATTGAGGAAGACCGCAAACTACTGATTCAGGTGATTTCACCCATCTGCCTCTGCTGCGTGTGTTCTCAAGCATGGGGGAGCTGGCTTGTGAGGATGGCTTGGTGCTTAGTTTGGGTCATGTGGTGGTTGTGACGGGACTGGGTGCAGAGGATGAAGGGGTCTGTGACAGCAGAAGGTGGCGAGGCCAGGGCCTCATTATCCAAATCAGTCCTTCATGTTGCCAGGCAAAATAGAGCAGTCCCCTTGCTCTGAATGTTAGAAAGCAAATAAATGTGGCAATTAAACTCAAATGAGAAGGAGGGGGAGTTTTTGTTATTTTTAATTTTTAAAAAACAAATAGAGGTAAGGTCTCACCATGTTTCCCAGGCTGGTCTCCGAGCTACTGAGCTCAAGCAATCCTCCCACCTCAGCCTCCTAAAATGCTGGGATTACAGGCGTAAGCCACTGCGCCCAGCCTTGGGAGAGTTTAATGGGATGGATGGGCACCCTTCTGTGGCCTTAAAGATTTCGTTTTTTCTTATTTTTTTAATGCTTTATAGTTGAGTTAAATTCTTACTGTTCAAAATACCAGAACATTTTCAAAAAAAAAAAAAAAAAAAAAAGCCAGGCGTGGTGGCTCACATTCGTGATCCTAGTGCTTTGGGAGGTGGAGGATGACAGGATTAGCTGAGCTCAGGGGCTCAAGGCCAGCCCAGGCAACTTGGCAAGACCTCATCTCTACAATAAGTCCAAAAATGAGCCGGGTGTGGTGGCACCATGCCTGTAGTTCCAGCTACTTGGAAGGCTGAAGCAGAAGGATCGCCTGAGTCCAGCAGTTGAGACTGCAGTAGCTGTGATCGTGCCACTGCACTTCAGCCTGGGTGACAGAGTGAGACCCTGGCTCCCCTGCCCCCCCCAAAAAGACCCCACAGAACATTCTGATATTTACCACATTAGAGTTGTAGCATAGGTGAATGGATTGGCTGCCTGCGCCTGCCTCACCTGCAGGGTGCTTGTTACCTGTGATGAAATTCTGATCCTGTCCACAAAAGCAGAACATCGCCAGCAGCCTGGGAGCAGGCTGTCCTTAACCCCTGTGCTAAGTTGTTCTAGCTCTAAGCATGCCCTTCTCCTTGCTTGGCGGCACAGGCGGCCATCGTGCGAATCATGAAAATGCGGAAGGTTCTGAAACACCAGCAGCTACTTGGCGAGGTCCTCACGCAGCTGTCCTCCAGGTTCAAGCCTCGGGTCCCAGTGATCAAGGTACAGGTCTTTCGTGGCAGGAGCATCCCATTCTAATTTTAAAAGAGAAAGATGAGCCAACCAGTATGTGGTGAATTGATTACTGTGTCACGAAGAAGGGAACTGGCTTGTTCCTATATAGTAGATTTCTACAGAAGAAAATAGCCCTGATTTTAACACTTTATTGGAACAGAGAGAGAGAGAAACGCATGGATGATAAGCATATACCTTGGTGATTTTCACAAAGTAAATACATTGTATATATTCTACACCCAGATGAGAAAATACATCACCAGCATCCCAGAAGCCCTCTTCCCCACAGTCAGTGCTTATGTTCCCCGTAGAAAGCCACTGTCATGACTTCTAACAAAGTGGATTGTAGAGGAAGCACAGACGCTCCTGTGTCTGGTGAGAATTTGCTCGTTATATTAGGGAGATTCATCTGTGTTGTATCTAGCTATCACTCATTCAGTGTTATTGCTGGATAGGTAGTCTCTTATAGGAGCATAGATTTCTTTTAGGTAGTCTGCTGTTAACCGGCATTCGCCTTGTGTCTCACTGGGTTTGTTAAAACGAGTAACTCAGCAGATCTCTCCTGGTTGGAAACCACTTGAGCAGATCGCAGCCAGTGGAGACCTCAGGGTGACAGGTGATGACTTCCTGCCAGCCAGCAGGGCTGCTCCTGGAGGCCATTAGGCACAGACACCATTTGTTAATGGCTTCAGGGAGCTGTCCATGAACCCCAGCTCCCTTCTGGTGACACAGTCCTGCCCCAGAGGCAGCCGGATGGGGAGAAAGGGAGATCTGGGCCCAAATGGCTTCTGCAGTGCCGGAGCCAGTTCTTAGGCCGAGTTCTGGGAGGACTCGGGGTTGTCCTCAGCCAGTGTCGAGGAGGAGGGGGTGGAAGGAGCCCACTGGGGGAGGCTGACTGGAGAGTGAAGCCGCATATGCTAGACAGCCTGGGGCCTGGCTCCCACTGAGCTCTGGGCAGGAACACGTGGCCAGGTGGCCTGTCTGTCCTGATGAGAATGTGTGTTTTTCTTCTTTTTTCACGGCCTCTTCCTTTTTGAAACTCACACCCAGAAATGCATTGACATTCTAATTGAGAAAGAGTATTTAGAGCGAGTGGATGGTGAAAAGGATACCTACAGCTACTTGGCTTAACCCTTCTGGTAGGGTCTGACTGTGAGACCCGCAGAAAATAGTTCACGATGGAAAGAATGGAAACGACTCAAGTTCATAGCCAGCCTGCTGCCATGTGGACCTCCCTTTTTAAGACTGAGACCCAGACTCCCACCAGCTGGCCTCAGATTTACATCAGAACTGCTCAGGATTGATACATTTCAAGTCTGTAAATATGGACACCAACGCCATTTAACCTAATTTAAGAACAGAGGGGAATCGAACCTTCCATGCTGAGGGCTGCATGCTACTGCATTTAAATCAATACATGGGCTACCTGATTAGAGCTGTCGTCTTGGCAGCGCTTGTAACGTTGGCAGCACTTTGAGAGCAAGTCTGAATGGACCCACGTGTAATCTGCTATGAAAAACCATTTGTATAGTGTGTTTCATTTTTTAATGTGTGAAAATAAAGAAAATTAAAGGATTTCTGTACAAGTCGCCTTTGGTTTTGTTTTAAGTTTTACTAATTTCTATATGTAAATAAAAGATATGATTGTGCAAATTTATATTCCTAGTGTCTTCCTGTAGTTTAATAGGGCTACATTCTTTCAGTGGAACACATTCTGAATCTTAAAATGTCAACCATTCTTTTTCTGTAACCATTCATGTTAAAGCCTATTTCTGTAAGTCAAGTTTATTTAAGTACGGTTTGCCTGCAATACAATGTATCACTTTAGCTATACAGTTCTGTGAATTTTGACAAGGCATATAGTTGTGTAACCACTGCTACTACTAAGACATAGAGTTTTCCCATCACACTGATTTTCCATATTCCCTCCGTAGTCAATTCCCTAACTGCACCACCTTTCCCTGGTGATACCATTCTTGGTCCCTACAGTTTTGCCTTTGTAAAAATGGAATGCACTCTGATTTCTGCAAAGCCGTCTCCTGCGTTTTCTAAGACTCTTAAATTTGGGGTTTTACATTTAGGTCTTGATCCATTTGTATCAAAGCGCACAGTGTCCCCTGACGGCCTTTTTGTGTATGGTGATAGGGGTCATATTTCATTCTTCTGCACGTGGTCAGCCAGTTTCCCCAGCACCATTTACTGAATGGGTTCTTCCCTCCCTAGTGGTGGTTGGTGGAGGCTTAGTCAAAGATGAGTTGGTTGAATCGAAGTTTTGCCTCCAGAATCTCTATCCTGTTTCATTGGTCTGTGTGCCTGTTCTTGTACCAATACCAAACTGTTTGGGTAATTGTAGTCTTATAAGAGTTAAAAGGCTGGAAGTGTGATACCTCTCATAAGGTCTATTTCTTAGGCTTCCTGCGGTGACCTGAATGCACCACGTGAAGGTCAGTGACCACATAATGATTCTGTTTGACACTGTAAGGACTACATGAGTTAATCCTCTGCCAACCTGGATGGGAAACCGTCCCCTTTTGGCAGGCGGGGAGACTGGGGCAGGATGAGGAACAGGGTCGCTACTAAGTAGAGGGCTAGAACAGGAGGTGGGCGGTCAGGCCCAGGATCCTTGGTTGCTGCCACCCTCTGCTGCTGAGCCCAAGTTAGCGGGACGTGTGTGCACAGCGGGAGATGTCCCCGAGCCCGGTCACTCGCTCTGTGGCTCTGTTCTCACTGCTGCAGGGAGCTGGCAGTTTCAGACTGAAGTGTCAGTTTTGATGGTGAGGCCCCCTGGACCAGCCCTCCCCGCCGGCAGCGCCCGTCGGAGCCAAGGGCTGTCGCTTTTCAAGCGCTCGCCAGCCAACGGGACCACGCGCTTGGCTGTGAGAAAATTTCTCTTCGAGTGAGGAGGGAGCGTCGGCTCTCCTCCCCTCCCCCCGCCGTGTGTGCCCAGGAGGGGCGATAGCAGGCCACCCTCCTTCCGGCACAGCCCTAACTGCGTCCCAGGAGTGTCCCCTGACGACCTTCACTTCGCTTGTCTGCACTTGTCCCGTCTCACGTCTGAGTCTGCCGTGCTGCTCGTTCCTGAGCCCCTTTGCCATCGTTTCCCGAAGGGCGGAGACCTCCCAGCCAGGCTCAGCGATGGCCACTTCACTGCAGGGAGCTTGGTTTTCCTCCCAGAAGCTCGAGGTCCCTCGCGGTTTCTTCAGGATACACACGTGGCCACCCATGGCCAACTGCCCTAATGCCCGGGTGCAGATTAGCAAGGTGCGGCCACTGCACCCCAGTCTGGGCGACAGAGTGAGACTCCAACTCAAAAAAAAAGATAATGGTAACACAGTACTTCGTGATTTACACACGTCTTTTAATATACCCCCTCTCTCAATCTAGTGACGATCCCGTCTTTAAAGCGGGGGGAAAGGGGAGGAGCTCCAGCCCCTCACCCCGAAGGCCGCTGAGCCTGGACCTGCCCTGGTCCTGCTGAACTGGAAGTGAAGCTCACAGCTGGAGTTGCCTCAGACCAGTCCATTTTCCTGCCTCTGGGACAAAGATGCTTCAGAGAAACGCCAAAGACCCACGTTCAGAAGGTGTGGATTTTAGAAAATATTCTGAGGTTTTGTTGATCTTTTCCTTCAGGATGAGACATGCCCGTGGGTAAGTGCCTTAGTACTGCGGAAATTCCTAACAGTAGGCAAAGGTGAGTGGAGGGAAGGGGAAATCAGGTGTCACTGTACTAAGCCCTAACGAAGATGGCCGGGGGCTTCCAAGCAAGCTGAGAGAATTGAGTTCCGGTAAGTTGTGCTCAGGCCCAATGTCCCTTACATGCAGATCACCTGCCTGTCTCCTGTAAGAAATGGGAAGAGATTCTGTGAGGACCTTGCTTTTCAGGACAACTTAGTGGTCTCATGCAGCCACTTAGAGGCGGAGGCCCAGAACTTCTAGAAACACTCCAGTGCACAGACCCTAAGGAAGTGAGCCCTGAGGAGGGGCTGTTGATTGCAGCATGGTTATAACCCAGGAGGAAAGCCATGCTCCCCCACTCAAGCCTTCTTGGGCAGAAAACACATATATTACCATGACTGCAAACAATTTGGCTTTTTGTAACCAGAATACTTGTGAAAACTTTTTTGTTTGTTTATTTGGTTTTTTTTTTTTTGAGTTGGAGTCTCACTCTTTCGCCCAGACAGCCGCTCCCGGTCACCACAGCCTCGACCCGCTGGGCTCCGGCAATCCTTCTGCCTCAGCCTTCCAAGTAGCTGGAATTACAGGCATGCGCTACCACGTCTGGCTGATTTTTTTTTGGATTTATTGTAGAGATGAGGTTTCGCCAGTTGCCCAGGCGGGTCTGGAATCCGCAGGCTCAGGCAATTCACTCACCTCGCCCTCCCAAGGCGCGGGATTACAGGCTGAGCCACCAAGCCTGGCCAAAACTTTTTACAGAGAGTGATTCAAGCCCAGCATTACTGAACTAATCCAGTCCCAGAAGCGTCCACTTTTTTGAGGCTATCGGAGAATTTCTTTATAAAGCCACCAGAAGTCTCGGGTCATGCTATTTGCTACTGAATCCTACAATAGGAGTCTGCACACTGGTTGTTACCCACTGACCAACGCGTATCATCATGGAATCCTGGCCCAAGGAGGTAACCTGTTAGTGACTTTACCTTCTATAAAATCAATGTTTTGCCCTCTAAGTTGTGGAAAAATCCAACGTGGTCTAACAAGAGCTGGGCTTTAAGGCCAGATGAATGGGCAACCTTGCTCTCAAGAGCCTGGAAGGGGAAAAGAACCTTCTGGTTTGGGTTCTTGACAAATGCTTGTATAGACTTGGACTGCTGGCCAGTCTGTCATTGTCTGTGGGAAAGCAGACGTGTGTGATATGGCACAGGAACTTGACCATCAGTCCCAGGACCCAGGTGCCTGGAACTTGGAATATATTTAATGAGTATTTTTGAATGCTTGCTCTATGCTGAACATTGGTACCTAATTTTCCTTTGAAATAAATGTAGACTTACCACACCCAGGTAGAAAACACGGTGGCTTACATGTTTATGTTTGAATTGAATTCCCCCGATAAACTTTTTTTTTTTGAGTTGGGGGTCTCACTCTGTCACCCTGGCTACAGTACAGTGACAGGATCACAGCTCACCACAGCCTCATTCTCCTGGGCTCAGGAGATTCTCCTGCCTCAGCCTCCTGAGTAGCTGGGACTACTGGCATACACCATCACAGCTGGTTAGTTTTCTTTTGTCCGGCTTTTTGTTGTGTCTTGTAGAGACAAAGCCTCGCTATATTGCCCAGGCTGGTCTCAAGCAGTCGCCCTGCCTTGGCCTCCCAGAGTGCTAGGATTATGGACATAAGCCACTGCGCATGCCTGTCTGGGTTAGTTTTTATACCTGAATCTCATCTTTCCATTTCATGACTCTGTCCAGTGCCTTCATCTTAACAGGTGAGTGTGGACTACTGCTAATACTGAGTATCTGTACAGCCTTCAGGGGAGTCTCCCCTTTGTGCTAAAGGACAATTAACTCCAAGTACGAATTATTTTACAGAATACTTAGGTCCTTTCAGAATGTTCACAGCCTATATTGGTGGCCCGTCTACAAGATGTGATCTGTTGGTTTCCATGACTGACTAGGACTCAGTGGATATGGTGAAGGCTGGAGACTGGATGAACCCAACCAGACTGAAAAGGCAGGTTCTAAGAGGATGACTGTAATTGGTTTGGTTTTTTTTTCGAGTTGGAGTCTCACTGTCGCCCAGACTGGAGCACTGTGGCCACTCCTGGTCACTGCAGCCTCAACCTGCTGGGCTCTGGCGATCCTTCTGCCTCAGCTTTCCAAGCAGCTGGAACTACAGATGCGCGCTACCACGCCCGGCTAATTTGGTATTTTTAAAAATAAAAAATTGTTTGAGTCAGTCTCACGTTGTCGCCCAGACTGGAACGTGGTGGCATGCTCACAGCTACTGCAGTCTTGACATGCAGGCTCAAATGATCCTTCCACCTCAGCCTTCCAAGTAGCTGGAACTACAGGTGCGCACCACCATGCCCAGCTAATTTTTTGATTTATT
>NW_007247071.1:165456-185215 GCF_000164805.1 Carlito syrichta
CCGCAGGCTCAGGCAATCCACTCACCTCAGCCTTCCAAAGCACAGGATTACAGGCTGAGCCACTGAGCCCAGCTTATTTATTTATTGTAGAGACAGGGTCTCGCCAAGTTGCCCAGGCTGCTCTCAAATCCCTGGAGCTCAGGCAATCCTTTCACCTCGGCTTCCCAAAGTGCTGGGATTACAGGTGTGAGCCACCATGCCCAGGCCAAAAAAAAAAAAAAACTTGATTGGAAAGAATTTTGACAGGCGCTACTTTATGGAGCAAAAGTGAGTCCTGGGCAGGGTGCTGCCTGTTCATGATGTTAAGCTTGTTACACTATATGCATTTTAATCTCCCACTACGGACAAAGAGTCATCTAAAGCTGACCAGATCGGATCTAGATACCACATGACATTCCAAATGGGTATATGTCAGATATTTCTGACTGAAAAGTTTCAGTGTTCATGGAAGCCATTAAAGAGGGCGTCTAGGGAAGTACACTTCAAATCACAGGATAAAAAGATCACTGTGCATTAAGAACATAACAGTGCTCACAGTGACTGCTTTTCATCAATGCACTTTTGTCTTTCTGATGCGTATATTTTATACTTTTGTCTTTCTGATGCGTATATTTTGAGTTCACTGAGCTCAAGGATCCACCTCCCAAGGGTTCTTCACCTCTGGGGGATGGGCTGGGCCTTGTGGCTAGAGTGAGCCCCGCCACACATACTGTTGGGTCCACACACGGTAACAGACAGGCTCCATCTGCCCAAGTCTGATATAGTGACAGCCTCTTCAGGAGCTCAGTGGCTGCCCACTCCACCCAAGACCCTGCTGAGTCAAGGCGGAGCAGGAGGTCACAGGGCAGGCCCTGAGTTCTCTGTTCTACTTGAGTTGGTCAGCCACCATCTATCAAGTGTATGGGGCCGTGTTCTAGGGCTAGAGACAACAGATCAGCACTGTCATTAAAAAACCATGGGTGAGTCTGTAAGAGTTAACACAAAGAAGTCAGGGTCTTCTCACTGCCCAAATACAGTCCAAGTTAACTCAAAGGTTCAAGTTGCTGGACCAGTGCACGGTGGCCGATACCCGAGTCTTGTCAATGTCTGGGAAACTGGAAAGCAAGAGGAGTTAATTCTAGTTCATTTTCATATTAAATATTATCACATGATAAATACAAATTTTATCAGACTCTATAGAAAAGGCAACTGCCAAGTAGCTGCAGTGTGGCCTGAGCTGTAACTGTTGGTACGGGAAGATACCATGACAACATTGGCAAATACACCCTGGGAGGGTGAAAGCTGCTGCTGCTTCTGAGACAAACTGCACGTTGTCATGAAGAGCACAAGATATAGCCAGGCATGGCTCCTGCCTGTAATCCCAGCACTTTAGGAGGCAGAGGCTAGAGGATTGCCTGAGCCCAGGGGTTTGAAACTAGTCTGGGCAATTTGACAAGACCTTGTCTCTACAATAAAGCAAAAAATTAGATGGGTGTGGTGGTGCAAAAACTAATTTGGTTATTCCTGTCACCTTTTGTAGACAGGTAGGGAATCACACTGTTGTACTTCTGAACTATACCTGGACTAATGGTATTTAGAGAGCTAGACACTTAAAAATACCCAGTGCACTCTGTCATTTCATATATGGGAAGCAGAGACTTGGAGGTTAAATTACTTTCTCCTAGCCGGGCTCGGTGGCTCAGCCTGTAATCCCGTGCCTTTGGGAGGCTGAGGTGAGTGGATTGCCTGAGCCCGCGGGTTCGAGACCCGCCTGGGCAGCGAGACCTCATCTCTACAATAAATCAAAAAATCAGCCGGGCGTGGTAGCACATGCCTGTAATTCCGGCTACTTGGAAGGCTGAGGCAGAAGGATTGCTGGAGCCCAGCAAGTCGAGGCTGCAGTGGCCGGGAGCGGCCACTGCACTCTAGTCTGGGCAACAGAGTGAGACTCCAACTCAAAAAAAAAAAAAAGAAAAAATTACTTTCTCCAGATCACGCAGCTGATTGAAACATACCCTGGTCTCCTGTCTGCAAGGTCAAGTCGTTTACTTGCTAAAGCCCCAGGATGCATGATAGTGTTTTGTTAGTCCCAGATGTCTTCTATGTAGTAATAGGCAATATCAATTATGATGTATTATATTTGTATATTTAATAAGTGGATATTATATAACAAGATAAATACACTACTAATAGTAGGCAATATTTAAATCAAGATTCATACATTCATATAGAAAAGTTGCCTTTTCTGGAGTTAATTTTTATTTATAATGCAATATTTAATGTGAAACTTAAAACTAACTCACCTTTCAGACAACTGAAAAACCAAAGGCGTTAACCTTGAGTTTGTTTTTCCATTAGAGACAGTCCTTTTCTAAAAAAAGTTACTGAAGCTGTAGGAGAGATGACTCAACAACAAGAAGTTCAAGTATTCTTTATTCAAAGTTGAAAAATGTACCATACTGCATTATTGCAAAAATTCACTGGTACAAAAACACTTGCAGCTGGTGAGAAGGCAATAAAAAGTTGATTTTTAAACTCATTACTATAAATTATTCTTACAGTACTTTGCAAATTCAGAATTTCAGACTGCATTTTCTTTTCTAAATTGCCCACAGTACTTGAGGTTCCTGAAGCTAAGGCAGCTGTTTCGGAGAGGAGGGGGAGGAGGTAGCAGATGTCAAGGGATTTCCATTTCTCTTTCGATGCCAACGTACTTCAGGGCATCAGCCTGGCTGTATCTGAAACAGCACGGAAAAGGAATGACCAGCTATTCCACATGCAGCAAGATTTAACACAACCAAGTCTGCTGAATTTAGTGGGTGTATTAAAATGTCTTTAGAAGACCCATCCACATACACACCCAGTTACAAAGCTGCACACATAAAGGCACAGTTGCAGAGGGCATGCAGACATCTGCGTTATGCTTCTAGTGAGCCATTGGCAAGTTCTGAACTGGACAAACCTGTTTCCACAAGCATTCCCAAAGCCTTCTGCCCAGCCCCCCACCATGCCACTGAAGCAAAGGCTGGTCCACGTCATGATGTTGAGGCCTGACACTAGGAAGGCACAACAGAGGCATGATCTGGAAAGAACAGTGACTAGGCCTTCACACACAGGGCCAAAGGGCAGCCCCTGCCAGTCGCCCAGGCGAAGGAAGGACTGGGGCAGCTGATACCAAGAAAGGGGCACAAGGAACCCACTGTAGGGTGGGGCCTCTGGGCTACCCCAAGGAAGGTGGGGCAGGTTGCTTTGCTCCAATCCCAGCTCCACCCCCCAGTCCTCATTCAGGGTCAATCCGGAATGAAGGCAGCACCCGCACCCTAGACCCTGTCCCACTCATGCGCGTAAAGTCCCATCGTGGGCCTGCACTTGCAGCAGCCTAGCACTCAAAACCAGCTTCTGGATGGGATGGATAGTTGGCCCCAGGAGTTCATTAGACAGCCATGTGATTGCATTTAAGTAAATATTAAATGTATGACTAGTCAAATTTATCCCACAGAGCTGGACAGTGTAAGCTGCCAGCATAATGCTGAACCAGGTCAACACCCTTGGCAACACACGTGTCCCAGCACCCCAACAGCTTCTCGCCTAGGAAGGACCAAGGCTGGCCTGGCAGGTATTTGCCAACAACACCTGAGTTTTCAAACACTAAATAACGATGTATAAGTACTCTGGCAATAAAAAAAAGAGTAGACCTGCTCCTGTTAACAGTAAAGAGACACACAGTATATTGTCAGGTAAAAGCACACTGCAGAACAATTGATACAAGTATGGTGTGACCACATTCACTGGGGAAAATGGCATGAGCATGTGTGCAGCATGATGGGAAAGAAGGCCCAGGACTCATCCAGCTGTCAACAGCGGGATGAGAAAGAGAGCTTTCTGCACTGGTTTTTATATTTTTGAAGTAAGCATTACTTAATAGTAAGTTAATAAATAATATACCCTAACTCCCCACTAATGCTCATGGCAAATAATGACCAGTCGAAAGACCTACCCCCACCCCCAAGGACAGCAGGTCTAGCAAAGAACTAAAGAAGACAGTCTTTGTCTACAACTCGCAGTCCAGGCAGAAAAACACCTCAGATCATGCTAGAAATGTACTTTTACCAACCTGTAATCAAAAAACAGCTCTTCGCCAGTCTGGATGGCTCTTTTAGCAAAAATGCCTATCCTGTGATCGCCGTTAACCATCATAACTGCAGAGAGAGACACATTGGTGTCAGTGAGCAGTTAGCATAAAGACAGGCCACAGAGCGGTCAATGACTCGTTCGTATGACAACTGTCCCAGAAGTAGTAAAGTCCATTATCACAGGATTGAAAGGGAGTTTCTGTTGTCAAACTGTGATAATTCTGACTCCCTAAGTCCTTACCTTTTGCATAGCAGTTTGGATTTACTGAATGATTTGCAAAACGAATTTTGTTACCCTTACGGGTTGCATCCACCACAAAATCTAAAGAGAGAAAAAAAAATCCAGTGAATCGGTTCAGTTATAGATCAATAAAGTTATTAAGATCTTAGGAAAGAATAACACAACCGGCTACAGTTCTTCAGGGTTTGCCTACAAAAGCAAATAAATCATTCAACCAACTTCATTCAATAAGAAATGACATTTGGAAGAAAATGCTGTTGTTCTAGGTTAAACTTAATCATTGGTAATTCAAGATGATTGTGTGCCTCAAATGCTATTACTCATCTATTGCACGTATGTATTACTGAGCCAAACATGGCCAAAAAACAAGAAGCCCTCACTAAATTCTTTCCAACATCAAAAATAGGCATTTTCACACTTAAAATACTTTCCATTGTAAGGTCTATGAAACATATTGATAGAAAAGACCCATTCTACTTGTTCTACCTGAGAGCTCCCCTCTGAACACTCATGCTAAGCATGCCTGTACTTTTGCATAATCCCACCAGAAACACTTGTGACAATCTCACATTCTATCCAAAAACATCAGCCATGACAGAAGCTGCCCTTATTCTCAGGCCTTTGACAACATCCAGGGTAAGTCTGGAAAATGCTCTCACACATCCATCCTTCCTGGTCAGAGGCACTGAGAAGGTGTGTGCTGAGCTCATTCAACACCCAGGTCCTTACAAATGCAACAGGCACCGACAGCAGAGAGCACAAGAGTGTCCCCTCAAAGTCTGTAGCCCATCAGCAGATGGAGGGAACCTTAGTGGGATAGTTCCCACACATCCAGTTAGTCTGTGTCCATTCCTTTCAAGCAAGCAGCCCCTGTGCTGGGAGATGAGAGATGCCAGGAGTTCTTCCTGGGGAGGTTCCCTTCTAGCTACCTCACTGACCTCTAACTTCATTTCCAACACTCAGCCTACAGAAGGCTGCCACGTGCAACTCAGAGTAATTAAATGCCTTTTTGCTCAGAAACATACCATTGTTCAGGTTGAACAGAAAGCTGCACATGTATTTATCATATACTTTCCCTCTCCTGTCGGCTTCATCTTGAGATATAATCTAAAAGAGACACAGGAGAAAATTGTTTGAATTAGGCAATCAAGCCCAATAAAACCACAAAATCTCATGGAGAGAATGTTGGACCTTCTTGAAAATACACAACAAGCCAGGCTGTGATCCCAGCACTTTGGGAAGCGGAGGCGAAAGGATTGCCTGAGCCCAGGGATTCGAGACCAGCCTGGGAAACATGGTGAGATCTTATCTCTACAATTAAAAAAAACAGTTATCCAGGCATGGTGGTGCGCACCTGTCGTTCCAGCTAATTGGAAGGTTGTGGCAGAAGGATCACCTGAGCCCAGCAGGTAGAGGCTGCTCATGGCCATGAGCGTGCTACTCAACTCAGCCTGGGTGAGAGAGTGAGACTCCTACTCAAAAAACAAAAACAACGAAGGGTCACTATAGCCGATTTGTCTTTTCCATTCAGTCTACACACGATACATCAAAGAACAATATTTTAAAGATTTCAACTTAGAAATAGTTTCACATCTAAGTAGTTATGCTTGGATAATGTGATTAACAAAAGTCTTTTTGCTGATTTAAAAAAAACTAGTTTCTAGGTCCTTATCAAAACTAGAGGATGTGAGCGGGGCTCAGTGGCTCAGCCTGTAATCCCAGTGATTTGGGAGGCTGAGGTAAGTAGATTGCCTGAGCCCGCGGGTTTGAGACCCACCTAGTCAACTTGGCGAGACCACATCTCTACAATAAATAAAAAAAAAAAATTAGCTGGGTGTGGTACCGCGTGCCTGTAGTTCCAGCTACTTGGAAGGCTGAGGTGGAAGGATCGCCGGAGCCCAGCAGGTCGAGGCTGCAGTGGCTGGGAGCAGCCACTGCACTCCATCCGAGTGACAGAGTGAGACTCCAACTCAAAAAAAAAAAAAAAAAAAAAACAACTAGAGGATGTGGATTAAGCAGCTCTTGTGCTCTCCACTGCACCCCGATAAGAAAAGCTCAATGTGGCACAACCAAAGCAACCTAGATACTAAGCAAACCAGATCCATAGTCCTGCACATGTCCAGGTCACAAAGGTCTTTACAGGCATTCATATATAACCAAACCCATGGACTTGCCTAATGCAACAGCCAATCTAACACCAAGAAAAGTGAGTACATAGAAACCACCTAGTACAGGCAATGAGTGTGCCTTACCTCTCCACAGTATTCTGAGATGAATTCATTTTTCTGTACAGGATCTTTGATAAAAATCCCCCAGCCTGCCACATCAGATGGCGCCAGCAATAAATGCTAGAGAATAAAGCACAATCATATTATCAAAGAAGAAATGAAAAGACGGAAGGGGTCAGACGAGACCACAGAAGGAAAACACAAGTTATCACTAGTTCTCCAAAGCTACCATTTGGCACACAGATAGATTCAGTCAGTGTGAAAGCTGCTGCGTACAGCAGGCTGATGAAAAAACAATGCTCTCCTTAATAAGATACGGGGTCTACCTTATCGGACAAATAACCTTCCGTGGTGCTGGTCCCATGTTCCAGGGCTGCTGCACTCTGACTTCCCCATTTCTTCAGTCCTGAATTCCTTGAATAATTGCCTTTTAACTTGAATTTCATGTGAGGACACCGCCAGATCACTCTTCCTCTCCATGCCTTTCCCTCCACTTCCCCTGAAGTGGTTTCTATCATCAGCGATTCCATCTCAGTTCTAGCCCCCAGGCTACCCTCCTGGCTCTCCACTGGCACCCATTCCTCCCAAAGCCACCATTCTTCTGTGGCAGCCCTCTTTTTGCTTTGTTCCTCCACAGCATGAAAACCACCATGAGGTGGGACTATGATCTCATCAGTCCAAAGTCTGTTGTTAGTAGAGAGGCCAAGAGGACTGTCAATTACAGTTAGGGGGAATCATTCCCAAACATCCTAACTTTTTATCATGGTTCATGATTATGCTTTTGCTTAAAACTTTCTTGTGACCTATAGAAAGGCTCCCTGATCACTCAAGCTTCCAGTCTATTCCGATTCTGGTCCATCCTATATCCACCTGTCCAGTGAATTTCCCAAACACACTCCTGACAGAAACTTAGTTAGCTAAGTATTGTTAAGCAAATGAAACCCAGTTGGTGAAAAGTATCTACAAAACTTTCTGTTTTAAGAGTTAAAAGATATCTACAAGGAAGACACAACAAATGGTAGTGTTACCCACTTTTTGAACAAACAGAGGGAGATGTATATTGTACAATGGTAATATGGGATAGGGGAGAAATTATAATGATTTTAGGTCTGAATGGATGTGACACAGAAAACTGAACCAACATTGTTGTGATCCAATGACCTAAGTGGATATATAATTGCCTGGAGTAAAACAATCTAAATGACTGAAAGGAAAAAAATTTAGGCCAAAAAACCCCCCAAAAACAACAATAAAAACAACAACAAAAAAACAGTCACCACACTGCATGGCTGATCTGCCATAAACACAGACTTTGGTTCAAAGATACAAGGAAACAAAACCAAGGGAAGTTCAATGTTTTGCCTGAAACAGAATTTCTGGTAGAAGAGGCCTACTAATGGAAGCGTGATCTCAATTGTATTATAAAATGGTTCAACAACCCAGGATGTGCCTAACATACATGTACAAACACACAGAGGAGCAAGCAGATGGATGTCTGGGACCAGGATGCACAGATGTAATCTTCTGCTCCTTTATGTACATGTCTTATGACTCTGGGGTTCCATATCTGTAAACTGGGGTTAACACTTATTCCTTACACAGGGTTATGAGTATTAATACACAAAGTACTTAGAACAGTGCCTACTATATAGTAAATGCTTAATAAATGTCAGTTATTATTATCATTATAAAAAGGATTGATTGGCCGGGTATGGTGGCTCAAGCCTGTAATCCCAGCACTTTGGGAGGCTGAGGTGAGAGGACTGCCTGAGCCCAGAGGTTCGAGACCAGCCTGGGCAACTTGGTGAGACCTCATCTTTACAATATATTAAAAAATTAGCCAGGCATGGTAGCACATGCCTGTAGTCCCGGCTACTTGAAAGACTGAGGTGGAAGGACCGCCTGAGCCCAGCAGGTCGACGCTGAGGTGGCATTGAGTATGCTACTGCACTCCAGCCTGGGCGAGAGAGTGAGACTCTGACTCAAAAAAAAAAAGAAAACAAAAAAAAGGATTGATTAAAGAAAGAACCATCGTCTACCCTAAACAAATAAATAAATAAGATACTGAACTTCCCTGGTACATGTTGCTAAAGTTATTAGTTTTGCTCACTAATTACTTACTGGTTGCCACAATTAAAATCACCTACATACAATTCCCAGACTTCAAATCAATAATTCCTGGTCGGGTTGTTTTCAAGGTTATTAAAGAAACAACTAAGTCTATAAAAATTTGCCATGGTAGCCGGGCATGGTGGCTCATGTCTGTAATCCCAGCACTTTGAGAGGCATAGGCAAGAAGATTCCCTAAGCCCAGGAGTTTGAGACCAGCCTGGGCAACCTGACAAGAACTTGTCTCTACAATAAATCAAAAATTTAGTCAGGTGTGGTGGCATGCATCTGTAGTCCCAGCTACTTGAGAGGCTGAGGCTGAAGGATCACCTGAGCCCAGCAGGTAGATGCTTTGGTGGCCGTGAACGTGCCCCTGCACTCCAGTCTGGGCAACGGAGTGAGATTCCAACTCAAAAAAAAAAAAAGTTGCCATGGTAAATTTCATCTTGTATTACACACAGTAAGGAATCTATCAAAACTATCTGATGGGAAGGGGTGGCTATATTGTGATAGAAATCACCATTTATTTGCACTAAGGCGACTATATAAGTTACCAATTCTATTAATTAAGCTTTAAAAAGAAATTCAAGTCATCTTGTTAAAACAAGTAGAAAAATATCTCATTCTAGATCAGATACAATTAATAGCTACTTCTCAGAATGTACTGGTTTCTCACTCACCAGAATACGATGCTCTATAGAAAACTGAAGCAAATGCCCAAGATGTGTTACTCCAAGAAAATGACCAACTATTTTCTCTCATCAGCTGCACCTTTCAAGGATCACTTACTTTTTTCCCCGCAAAAGGATCTAAGACTATCCTGACATTATATCATTAAACAGCCACAAATGATCTTCTGGAAGTGACTGTCACTCACCTTTTTGGAGCCCCGCTGGATACTGCAGTTCTTGCAGGACACGTTCTTACTATCCCAATGGTCAGCGGCTCCACAAGTAAGACAGAGGTCAGGGTCACACTCTCGGACAGCCAGATAGCACGGGCACTGCTTGGTGTTGCACTGGGCTTTGCAGCGACATCCGGGAAAGCGGTTTTGACCTTCAGAGAGAGGTTCTTCATCATCACCACCATCACTATCACAATCATCATATATGCAGAAGCATGGCAAGGGCTGTGCTGAGCATCTGACTCCCGTAACCCTCACAACCACCTTACTACCCTATTGTACAGACAAGGAAATGGAAGTGACAGCAAAGTTAAAGCTGTTAGTACTACAAAAAGACTATCACTGAGTTGTCTTCCGGTAAAGAGGCATATGTATTTAAAGTGCTGTGATTTGTAAAATAGGCGTGAAGAGAACAGTATTCATGGTCCTAGCCCAAGGTTCAGAACACTTCTGTAGCATCTAAGTTTTACGTGCAGCTTCATTGGACAAGTACACATAAATTCACTGCCCTTATGCTACAGTCCTTTATTCTAAAGACTAAAACCCTCCTAACTCTGACAACTTCTGGTGCCCAAAAATTATTCAGGTAGCTCCTCCTAGATCCCCCTAACAATCTGTGCCAATGATCAAAGAAGAAAAAAAAAGAAAAATTAAGCTCCTTTAATATAATTTTGCCTACCTTGCACACATACACACACATTACCTAGGAGACTCACTGTATGGAGCTCAATAAATACTTGTGGAATAAATGGATTCCCTAAGGTAAACAAGGGTGTGCTCTCAAGTCCTCAGGTTTGGATCTAAACTGCTGACCAAAGGCCTATTTAGTTCTCATGCAATTCCATCAAAGCAACAAATACTTACACTCTGAACTACATTGACAAAACTTTTCACAAAAATTTTGTGCTATCACACAAGGGCACGAACTGTCACAAGGCTGCCGTGGATGATCACAGGGTTGATAGTTGTAAACATGGTTAGAGGAGCCGTCTGAATAAAGATAACAGCACGCAGGCCAATGAATCCAGGGAGATGGGAAATGATCACACACAATTAACAAGAGTACATTCTTCCCTACTGCCCTTGGAGGTTAGCTGGGTTCCTTCACATGTTGCACACATTCCTGCTGACAATATGATGGCAAAAATAACCTCCCACCCCCAATGCTCATGAGCACTAGCGCACCGCCGCCATGTCTCAGTCCCATTCCCAAAGCATTCCTTTTAACTAACAAACTTACTCCTTCCCATCTGCTTCCATTTTCCAAAAGAGCCTAGACTGGAGATTCATCAATGACGTCCTCCATTTAAGTTGGCTTAATGGACAGGAGTCCTTTAATTTATCAGAGTAACCCAACTCTAATCCAATTACTATTCTAAAACAAACAAGACCAAAGCAGACATTTTTAAGCTGATGATGAAGTTGAAGGGAAAGATGCTAACCCTTTTTCAGCTGTATCTTTCTGCAGTGAGCAGCCCACAACCTGCAAAAACAAAAAGAAAATAAAGCAAACTCCTGTGGGGAGCTAGGGCAAAGAGTCACAGCCATAAGCCAACAAAGAACTGCTTAACTGGATCTGTGTTGTGAAAACAGCGGTACTTTACAGCCAAGAGACATATCTCACCCTCTTATATTTGCCAGCAACTCAAACAGCTTAGTCACTCAGACAGCCCCAAGTATGTTGAGAAGCTTGGCAGTGATGTCACTTCCTGCTCGTCTACAACTCTTGGTCAGGACTCAGGAGGACCCAGACCTCAGGAAGCAGCAAGAGTGACTTCTGACTTATTCTAATGTGGATTATATTCATACATACTGATGTTTTCTCTCTAAGTCCAGTCATCATTAGCCAATTGAGCTACATGATCAGAAATAATTCAACTAAAAATTCAGAAGCATGTATTAGAGCTCAAACTCCTATAGAAAAAATTTACAATTTCTTAAAGTTCTAAATTAGGTTAAGCCCACATTTATTTTTAAAATATAATGAAATGTCACCGGTACAATGGCTCATATCTGTCACCCCAACACAGTGGGAGGCTGAGGAAAGAGGATTGCCCGAGCCCAAGAGTTCTAGATCAGCCCGGGCGACTTGGAGAGACCTCGTCTCAACAATAAGTAAAAACTAGCTGGGCATGGTGGTGCACACCTATAGTTCTAATTACTTGGAAGGCTGAGGCAGAAGGATCACCTGTGACCAGCAGGTCGAGGTTGTGGTGGTCTTGAGTGTGCCACTGCACTCTAGCCTGGGCAACAGAGTGAGACTCCAACTCAAGAAAAGCAAACAGGCTGGGAGCGGTGGCTCAAGCCTATAATCCCAGCACTTTGGGAGGCTGATGAGAGGGATTACCTGAGCCCAGGGATTCAAGACCAGCCTGGGCAACTTGGTGAGACCTCATCTCGACAATAAACTTAAAAATTAGCTGGGCATGGAGGCGCATGCCTATAGTTCCAGCTACTTGGAAGGCTGAGGTAGAAGGATCACCTGAGTTCAGCAGATTGAGGCTGTGGTGAGCATGCCACTGCACTTCAGCCTGGGTGACAGAGTGAGACTCAAACCCCCAACCCCCCACCCCCCCAAAAACAAGCAAACAAACAAAAAGAGTAATGAAATGTAGTATGAGCCTATACAAAAATTTGGAAGCATAATCTAACTGCCCCCTTACCCCTCCCCAAATCTGGCTTTACATTTACAAATCAAATCAGCCTGAAAACATCCACTTCACTCCATCACTCATTCACCACAAGCCTTATTAATACAGAGGCTTAAAATAGGGTGACTATGAAGAACATTAAAATGTAATGTCACAAATCTTGGAAAGTTCAGGCTCCTAGAATAAAAGATACACTTCTAAAAACCAGCCATATCAGGAACACAGAATATTTCATAATTCTAAAGTGTTTATGTAGCATTTACTGCAAAAGATACTATATATATGTTTTTCCTGACCCAAATATAGTCTGATAACAACAATTTTTATAACTCTTAACATGCGAAATTTACTGAAGGCTGCTGTATTCCTATAGCAATTGCCAGTGGATACAGGATTCTCCAGGTCTATTTTTTATGGCAGCTTAAGTTTCCAAAAACACAGACCAAGTAGAAACACACCATGGTCCTTGGGAAAGGCATCTATCTGTGCTGACATCTCTAAACAGTTTCCTGGGAGACTTACCGGTGTTTCCTTTTCTTCTTTCTCGGAGGAGTGTCCACATCCTCAGCAGGAGCTGGAGCTATGATGCTCGATTCTTTGACTCTAAACTCATACACCTGGCAAGAGGCATAATTGCAGCAAAAGGAGGACAGTCTTATTTAAGCAAACTCATTCATACTAAAAACATTTATTTGCCTCTTCTGTGACACTGCTAGGTGCTGGGGATGCAACAGGCATCACTGTCCCTACCACCCTCGTGCTGGGGAGAGTAAATGTAATTACATTCTGGTCAAATATCATGTCACTAAGTGTAAATTCTTACTAGTCTTTTAAATCCACTGCTGCCTAACCATAAATATCTAAATAGGGAAATGATTAAACATACCGGGAGAACAATTTTCATTTAGTTCCCTCTTGGGAGGAAAAAAAAGTCAAACTAATTATTTTCAGGAGACAGATAGGAGCTTAATAATAACTAAGAATTTTCTTATGTTTGGACAATGGGTATATATTTATCCCTATATTTGAGGTTCTTTCAACAATTTTTATCAGATATACTTACCTGTCTACATGTTTTGGTCCCAATTAACCTGGCAATGGCACAGAAATTGTCATAGTAAGTGCCAATGAGGACTCTAAACATTGAGGCTTCAGCACCACTCCACTCCACATTCTCAGGAGGTTCAATATTTGGCTTCATCTTTATTGGTGTTTGACACCGAGAATTTGCTTCTGCAAAACCAAATGTAAGCACTGGTCTAAGAAATGACAGCTGGAGACAGTATTAAGAAGTAAAATTCAGGGTATACTTCAGAAAAAAACAAGACATAAGGACAACTAAAATCCAATCAGAAAAATACTAACTCAACAGTAGTTCTCATTTTCTCTCTAACCAGAACTACTCATAGAATATCAAGAATGATAAGCCAAAGATCTAAGTTTTATTATGTACCATTGGAGAAAGACAGAAAAAGCAAGATGGCTCAAAGAGTAAGAATAAACTGGATCATCAACAATAACCCAGCAGGACAAACACCATAAGCTAGGGCAGGAGTGGGAGGAGAAACCAAAAACAATTCAGCTGCATGTCCTGGAGAGAATTCTCTGGTCTTAGATTTCTCATTATATTGAAAATTAACCAGGCTGGGTGCAGTGACTCCTACCTGTAATCCCAGCACTTTGGGAGACCAAGGTGGGAGGACTGCTTGAGTTCAGGAGTTCAAAACCAACCTGGCAACACAGCAAAACCTCATTTCTACAAAAAAAAAATTTAGCCAGGCATGATGGTACACACTCCTGTAATCCCAGCTACCAGAGAGGCTGAGGTGGGGGGATTGCCTGAGTCCAGGAGGCTGAGGCAGCAGTGAGTTATGATCGAGCCACTCCGGCTCAAAAAAAAAAAAAAAGGCTAACCACAGTGGCTCATGTCTACAATCCCAGCACTTTGCGAGGCGGGAAAGAGAGGATTACCTGAGTCTAGGGGTTTGAGACCATCCTGGACAACTTGGTTAGGCCTCATCCCTACAATACATTTTTTAAAAAATTGCTGGGTGTGGTGGCACACACCTGTAGTTCCAGCCACTTGGAAGGCTGAGGCATGCCTCTCACTCCAGCCTGGGTAGCAGAATGACACTCCGACTCAAAAAATATAGAAAAAGAAAGAAAGAAAAGGGAAAAAAAAAAGAAAAAACCTAAGAAAATCATTCAAGACATTACACATCCTTATTCTTCAAAACATGAACTTCCAAAGCAATAGTAAAACCCATTTATTACACGTATCTTACCAGAAGAACTTGAAGTTTCATCTTTTTTCTCTTCTTCTTCTTTATCATTGTTCTCTCCCCCTGTTTCAGTCCCTGCTTCCCTATCACTGTCTGTATCTTTTGATTCCAGCACATTAATGGTGGGGGTGCTGGGTCTGCTACTGTTATTGGGAAGCCGTCCTCTTCTGCGGCCTCCTGGGCGTTTTGGTGGGGTCTTTATCCGTTCAGCGGTGAGGGCAGCAGCAAACTCCTTTGCTCCCTCCTACAAAATGAAAAAGACAGACATCAAGACAAAGTTATAAAACATATTTGGATGGAAGAGAAAAGAAAAAGACTGCATAAGCCAAGGTAGTTAAGAAATGTATGACCATATCAATTTATCAAAGAATCGTTTGGATATCTAAATATATTTGTTTTCTATCTGCTTTTGACAATTTGAAAATTTCAAAAGAAAAGTATGGGTTCTATATAGTTCTAGAGTGGTACAAAATCAGGGTAAAGACAGTTCTATATTGTGAAATATATGAATATTCTATAGGTATCTCGCTATATATACAGTCTACTTAAAAGTGAATCTTTACAAGAAGAATCATATACCTAATGTGCATCAACTCAGGCTTTCTATTCAGGGTTTAAGGTCATGCATACCCCTTTGTGACAATACTCAAAGTATATGAGAACACAAAACATATACACATGCTTGTCTTTGTTATTTTCTGTCTTACTATTAAAACATCCAACACTTTTTTCCTGTGAAGGATACACAGCCACAGGAAGACATGAAAAGAACTCTAGGACTAAGACTGTGAGGGTTACATTTTGCATTATCGAGTACAATAATTCAGTCTCAGAAAGTACAAAACAATGGTAAGAACATGGTTTATAGAGACCACAGAAACATTTCAGATGAGCCAAACAAGATTCTGCCTTGGAAAGAATATTACATAACAGTGCTCAAGAATTCCAGTTTTTAGTGGAAATAGAAGGAAGACGTTTGAGAGCAGCCAACAGTTTTATAATTCATTCTACAAAAACCAAATTGCTTAAAAATAGGATACCTTCTGCAGGTGCCATTCAATGAATCTTCTGTCCAAAATCCAACAGGCAATATATACCCACTTAGTTCCTAGGTAGGAGTGGCTTGGTTCAAAGAGGGGAAATGGTAAAAATAAGATAGTACCCGTAAAAAGCAACTTTTCTACCTCCTATTTTCCTAACCCCTTACCTTTTCTCCATCAGTAAAAAAAAAAAAAAAAATCTGTGGGACCTATCATCTAGCTCAACAATGGCTCTAACACAGGAAGGAAGGGCCATGACTACAAGATAGGCTTGGGAGCTACAGCTCCTGGCTTCCAACTGCACTTTCTCACACTCATACTTTGTGGAAGGTATGAGTCCTTGATCCTAAAGACCTTGAAATGCTGCTGAAGAGATAACACAGATAAAAAGAATAACACCAGATTAATGAAGGACTAAAATGTGCAGTACATGAGCTATGGAAGAACCAGCATGGGCGAGAAAACTCTGCCTATCACACGGCCCATAAGAGCATGAGTGCGGACAACGTTTACGCTGACTTTTCCACCTCCACCAAAGTGCAAAGTTATGACCTCTCAAATACCCTCTGAAATAATAAGGCACTGCATCTTACCAAATGCTGGTAACACTGTGGTCCACAAGGTTTGTTGTCTAGAGCTGCTTCTGTGTTCTTCCGCTTGTAGGTGTTGGGTGTTGCATGAAAAGCTGCAAAGTAAATGAAACATAAAGAATTTGAGCATAACTTAAAAAATCGTATTTCATTTTTCCAGTTCAATTAATGGATCGCAACCTTGCTAGTATGTGGTTTATGTTACTTTATACACCTTTCCTTCAAGCTTTCACTGAACTATCACAATGTATCTCCACTCCTCCAACCCCTAAGCAGAAAGGAAAAACAGTAAATTCTGGAGTGATTAGTAACTTGTTATTTTTCTCCTTGCAAGTATAACTGATGCACATATACTAAGGTTGTAAACATTTATTTAAAAGGAATCTTTAACACATCTATATAAGTAGTTGATACTCCCTCTGCAATGAAATCAGATTTCCCATTTTTATCAAAAGTATGACATACAATTTCATGATTTCTAAGGAAAGGTCAGCAATCAACTTGTCAAATGGGGAGTGGAATGTGATACTACTTGTTAGAACTTGTCTTTAGAGATAAAGAGGCCAGCTCCAGATTACTGACATTCAGCTCCTCTGAATCATCCTGCAATTCAAGAAGCTGGTGAGAGTTAAATACAATGTCAACAAAGAGGTTTTAGAAAGATACACTGTTTGAAACTTAAAATTCCCAAGTAACACATAACAGAAAAGATTCCAGTAGCAATGCACTGGTACAGAGAAGCAGCATGAGAACTCGGACAGTGGCGTATGCTTTGGAGAATGTCTCAGGAAAGCTTGCTTCCTCGTGTACAAAGGCCAATGCCAGAAACGGCTGCTCATTAGACGAAAATTAATTTGGATAAAAACAAGTGACATACTCACAAAACATTTTTTCAAATATTTGTAAAAAGCCAACATTAAACTACGCTCAAAAGAACTTAAAGGGAGAATAAGGATAGTGATGAGAGAAGAAAACAAAAACAAGAAAACAAGACAAAGTTTTCGCAGAAGAAGGTCAAGACTCAGATTCTGCCTCAAGTGTATGACCAAATTTCCTCCAGAATGAGAGAGTCTAACACCATGGCTAGTTTGGCCCTGGATTACATTTTGACCAGCTGAGGACACCTATTTTTCTGTTTATGAGTCTAATGTCGTAGCTGGTTCTCTGAGGAAAACAAAATTATAAAACAGATTTTTTAAATAAATTATATAAACCACTTCTTAATCTCAACAAAAAAGGGAGAATGAAATAGGTTAAGAATAATATTCACAAAAATGTAAGAAAATGTAAGAAATTGAGACAATCATTAGAAAATACATAGCTCAACTTTACACTAATAAATTTCAAAACCTGGATGTAAAGAGTAATTTTCTAAAACTCACCCACAGAAGAAAAAACATTTATCTACTAGCACCACTAATTTTTAAACTGTACTGAAGATACAAGCTAAAGTAGGTAGAAAAAGAAAGAAACTCAAGTTATAAAGATTGGAGAAAAGGTAAAACCACACACAACTATGGACAGTATAATTACATTGTTGAAGCCGGGCTCCTTGTTGAAGTGAGTGGATTGCCTGAGCCCGCGGGTTCAAGACCCACCTGGGCAACTTGGTGAGACCTCATCTCTACAATAAATCAAAAATTAGCCGGGTGTGGTAGCACGCGCCTGTAGTTCCAGATACTTGGAAGGCTGAGGTGGAAGGATCGCTGGAGCCCAGCAGGTCGAGGTTGCGGTGGCTGGGAGTGGCCACTGCACTCCAGTCTGGGTGACAGAGTGAGACTCCAACTCAAAAAAAAAAAAAAAATTACATTGTTGAAACATGCAGAAGAACCTACTGAGAAACTATGATAAACATAAAGGAAGCTCAGTAAGGTAGCAGGGTTCACAACATAAGATACTGGCCACGCATGGTGGTTCACACCTATAACCCCAGCACTTGGGAGGTGGAGGCGAGGACTGCCTGAGCCCAGAGGTTCAAGACCAGCCTGGGCAACCTGGTGAGACCTTGGCTCTACAATAAATCAAAAAATTAGCTGGATGTTGGTGCACACACCTATGGTTCCAGCTACAAGGAAGACTAAGGTGGAAGGATTGCCTGAGCCCAGCAGGTAGAGGCTGCAGTGGCCTTGAGCGTGCCACTGCACTCCGGCATGGCTGACAAAGTGAGATTCTGACTCAAAAAAAAAAAAAGATATAATGAAAAACACAACAGCAGCAAATTGATACCCAGAAATATTCTTAATGAAAAATGTACAAGAGCTGCAAGAAGAAAGCTTGAGGGTTATTAAAGGACACAGAGAGTTGATTATATGGTAAGTTGGGTTTCATCCTTGTATTTTAAAAAGTTAGGTAATTTATAAATGTAATGGGATTCTAATAAACATGACACTTTCTTATTTTAATTAGACAAACTGATGCTAAAATTTATATAGAAAAGCAAGAATCGCCAGGAAATCTCTAAAGAAAGTCTCCTAACAGGCTCAACACACAAAACTGAGAAACAAACTCAAATATAACAATAGTAGGTGAAGGAAGTATCTCAAGCAGTGAAAGAGGACTTCTCCATTGACGGTACCAAAACAACTTTGCAACTTTGGAATGAGGACAACAAATTAGAGCTATAATTCACGTAATAATGCATTCAAAATGGAGTAAAGATTTATTTGTTTAAATAAAGATTAAAGCATACTAGATAAAAAAGTAAGAAACCCTTTGTAATCTTGGAATGGGAAAAGCCAATTGACAAATTCAACTACTTTTTTAAAAAGTTTAAGCTTTGCTTACACGACTTTTACCAAACAACTAACTGGAAAGAAACTGCAACTCATATCTCAAAAATCCTAATTTCTTCACTATAAAAAAAGCTCCTAGATATCAAAAAAATCTGTGAGCCAAATAATGAAAACAGTCCACAGAAAAATAAAATACAAATCTCTTCAACATATAGGAAGATCTTCACCCTCAAAGAAAGAAAAACACAAATTATAACTATGCTAAAAGTCATTTTTCACTTATAAAATGAATTTAAAAATCAAAATGTTTAATAATACCCTCTATTGCCAGGGCTCTGGGAAAAACAGGTATGCTTAATTAACTGGCAGATATTTAAGTTGTTGTATCCCTATATGGCTGGTTATTTGGCAATACCTAAATTTAGTTTATCAGGAAAACTTGAACTTGTGAGAAATGGGTACAGGTATGTGCAAAGCAATTCAATGTAGCATCATTACAGCAAAAGGCTCAGAGCAATCCAAGTGTTCACTGTTAGAGACCAGTTAAGTCACAGACCCCCTGCAATACAACTGTACAGACAGGGCTCATATCAGATCCTAAGTCAAAAAAGAGAAAAGCCCAAACACTATGGCACCATATGAATAAGATGTTTGAGAAAGAGAAGAATATATATACAATTTGCCAAAGAAACTGTAAAAAAAAATACATGTGAACTAATAAGAATGATTAGCTTCAGGGGAGTGTAGTGAAAAGTTGACGGATAGGGGACAGAATAGTAGGGAGACTTCACTGTACACACCTTCATATTATTTTTTTTTTTAGTTGGAGTCTCACTCCATCGCCCAGACTGGAGTGCAGTGGCCGCTCCT
>NW_007247071.1:185235-196208 GCF_000164805.1 Carlito syrichta
GTTAATTTTTTTTTTTTTTTATTGTAGAAATGAGGTCTTGCCAAGTTGCCCAGGCAGGTCTCGAACCCCCGGGCTCAGGCAATTCACTCACCTCGGCCTCCCAAAGCATGGGATTACAGGCTGAGCCACTGAGCCTGGCCCTATTTTTTTTTTTTTAAGAGACAGGGACATTATCTAGCTCTGTCATCCAGAATGGAGTGATCATAGCTCATTGCAATCTCAAAGTCCTGGACTCCAGTGATCCTTCTGCCTCAGCCCCACAAGTGGCTGGGATTACAGGCGTAAGCCACCAGACCTGGCACATCTTCATGCTTTTTTGAAATGTGATTAAGAACAATAGCTAATAGGAGTTAGGTATTATTTTTAAGTATTTCACATAAATTAATCCACCTAATCCTCACAATTCTATGAGAAAATTGTAGGGTACTCCCAAAACAGAAAATGAAAAAACAACCACTAAAGCACAAAATACTATATTTAAATATTCAATATATAGTCACATATGGCATAACACTGTCTCTGTCAATGACAGACTGCATGTACAACAGTAGTCCCATAAAATACCGTATTTTCACTGTACCTTTTCTATGCTTAGATATGTTTAAATGTACATATAAGCCAGGCTCGGTGGCTCAGCCTGTAATCCCGTGCCTTTGGGAGGCCGAGGTGAATGGACTGCCTAAGCCCGCAGTTTCAAGACCCGCCTGGGCAACTTGGCGAGACCTCATCTCTACAATAAATAAAAAATGAGCCGGGCATGGTAGCGCGCGCCTGTAATTCCAGCTACTCAGAAGGCTGAGGCGGAAGGATTGCCGGAGCTCAGTGGGTAGAGGGTGCGGTGGCCGGGAGCAGCCACTGCACTCCAGTCTGGGCGACGGAGTGAAACTCCAACTAAAAAAAAAAAAAAATGTACATATACTTACCATTTCATCACAATTGCCTATAGTATTTAGTATAGTACCCCCCTACAGGTTTGCAGCCTAGGAGCAATGGGCCATAGTCTAGGTGTGTAGGAGGCTGAACCATCCAAGTATGTGTAAGTCATTCTGTGATGTCCACGTAATGACAAAATCACCTAGTAACACATTCTCAGAACATATCCCCGGCAGACAGCAAGGAATATGACTTATTCAATAACTTATTTTAGAAAAATATATAGTGTATGGTATTTTATTAGTCAGAGTTGTATAAAACAACGAAGTAGCTACAGAATTCAGAAGGGCTGAAAAGTGAAGACTCTGGCTCTTTGTAAAAAGAAAGACAGGCCCAGTAGAGTCGCACCCAAGGCGACCAAATGCTGTCAGCAGACAGTCGATTAGCCCCATGAAAGCCAACTTATTAAAGTAAAATATTTCTATCTACTTCTAGCTTGAATAATGACTATTAACTGATTCAAGGTTCATCAAAATTATTCATCTCTGAATAGGAAAATAACTCTTAGACATATTTTTCTGCTGTCAAAAAACTAATGTAATAATTTTTATAATAGTGTTTAAAAGTAGTATCCTATTTCTGTAATTCATTGTACAAGTTTATTAAATGCTGCATCTATAAACAAACTAGAAGAACCCTTTCAGTGACTCCAAAATAGAGCTTCTACCACATTCTTTTGCCATGGTGGTATCTGAATACAATTTACAATATTCTTAATAAAAAGTGGACATAACTTATAAATTGATGATATGAAAAGAGGAATTAAAATGCAATTCACAAGATGAGGGGAATGCCTAAACCCATGGGTTCAAGATCAGTCTGAGCAACTTGGCAAGACCTCATCTCTACAATAAACAAAAAAATTAGCCAGCATGGTGGCACATGCCGTAGTTCCAGCTACTTGGAAGGTTGAGGCAGAAGGATCGCCTGAGTCCAGCAGGTCAAGGCTGCAGTGGCTATGAGCATGCCACCGCACTCCAGCCTGGTGGGCGACACAGTAAGACTCCAACTCAAAAAATAAAAATAAAAATGCAATTCAAGACAATTACTTAAAAGGCATAACTATCCAAGAGCTGAAGCAACAAGAGGATGACTTACTATAAATTATTAAAACCACAAAATCATAGGGCCAGGCATAGTGGCTCATGCCTATAATCTAAGCACTTTGGGAGGGTGAGGCAGAAGGATTGCTTGAGCCCAGAGTTCAAGACCAGCCTGGGCAATGTGGTGAAACCTATTCCTACAAAAAAAAAAAAAAACCCCAAAAAACCCAACCCAAAATTGACCAGACGTGGTGGCATGTGCCTCTATAGTCCTAGCTACTTGGGAGGCTGAGGTGGAAGGACTGCCCTGAGCCCAGGAGGTAGAGGCTGCAGTGAGCCATGATCATGCCACTGCACTCCAGCCTGGACAACAGAGAGAACCCAACTCAAAAAAAAGAGAGAGGGAGGAAAAAACCCCACCAAATCAACAATTTAAACTGGAGTAGGAGTGAAGACAACTGCAAGGATATAAATATGATAATTCTAAAAATCTGCTTCAAAGTTTTCTAATTTAAGATAATTAAACCACTAATGTATCACACCCAAAAACAAATCTTAACATTTTCAGACCAATATACACATCAATCAACAGCTGCAACAAAAATAAGTAAATAGAGCAAAAACTTAAAAGAAGGTGAGAGAGCCAGGCTCGGTGGCTCAGTCTGTAATCCCGCGCCTTTGGGAGGCTGAGGTGAGAGGATTGCTTGAGCCCGCGGGTTCGAGACCCGCCTGGGCAGCGAGACCTCATCTCTACAATCAAAAAATCAGCCGGGCGTGATAGCGCATGCCTGTAATTCCGGCTACTCGGAAGGCTGAGGCGGAAGGATCGCCAGAGCCCAGCAGGTCGAGGCTGCGGTGGCCGGGAGCGGCCACTGCATTCCTGTCTGGGCAACAGAGTGAGATTCCAACTCAAAAAAAAAAAGAAGGTGAGATATAGCTGCTTGGGCAAACATGTTAACATTAAGATGTACCACAGGTTAATGAGGCGGGGGGGGGGGCGCGTCTGTAAAAGGTAGGCACAAAATGGCAAAGCAATACGGGGCCATTTAGGATACAAAAAAACACCTTTACATAGGCCAAAAGTCCCTCAAGATATTATACAATGTCATGAGCAGACACACTAAAATATAATATGGAAAAAGTTAAACTATATTAAGTAAGCTACCCTAAGAAAATTAGGAGTTATACAATACATTTTCAAAATATGTGCCTCAAAAGTATTGGTTCTTTTTAAATTGTGCTTAAGCAAGTTTAAATTACCAGGAAAATTTGCTCAGAAAATGTATTCCCCAGAAATGTCAGAGAATGCCATTCTTAAATTTCATTAATAATAATTTATGCTTTACTTATACTCAAATGCAGGCATTTTAAAAAGCAACTTAACCAGAGGGTGAAAAAAAATTTTTTTTATAGTACACAGACAAGAACTTACATGAATATCTTTTTAGCCAATTTTCTTATTTAACACAATTTGTTCATCAATATCAGCAATGTTGCTCTGGGTTATAAGTGAGTTCATAATAATAGTTTTATTATAAAACAATTGTTTAATTAGCATTTATGGAAAAATTACTGACCTGTATTCCAAATTAGTGGGCAATAGTAGTCCAAGTGAAATGCATGCAAAAGATTTCAGAGCAATCCTCAAGCCACAAAGTAAAAATAACAATACTGAGATCTGAACATATTTTTCATTATTAACTACAAGATTACATGATAAATTCTAGCTGTAATAAATGATAGCACTTTCCAGGATGCTCTAAGATATAATTCATAACAAAGAAAATGAAAACGTACAATAATTGCACTTACGATGTAGGAAGCAGTCATATTTAAAACATCGCCTACAGAAGAGTGTATGAAATGAATGTAAGCTTTGCTCCCTCTGAACAGATTTGGCATTTGGTCCATCTATGTTGGGGGTACATTCAGGAGGAAGTGCGCCTGGGAGCTGCTGTTCTGTGAGTTCTTTATATCTGACATTAAACAAGAAAAATGTAAGTAAATAGGGAGGAAAAAAATCATTTTTTTGAAAGGAAAGTTTTAGTCGGGAGTGGTGGTTCATGCCTGTAATCCTCACTTTGGGAGGTGGAGGTGAGAAGATTGCCTAAGACCAGCCTGGAAAACTTGGTGAGACCTCATCTCTACAATAAATTAAAAAATTAGCAGGATGTGGTGGTGTACTCCTGTAGTTCCAGCTCCTTGGAAGGCTGAGGAGGAAGGATCACCTGAGCCCAGCAGGTTGAGGCCAAGGTGGCCATGAAAGTAGAGAAACTTTATTTTCTTTCTTTCCCTTTTTTTAGTTGGAGTCTCACTCTGTCACCCAGGCTAGAGCACAGTGGCAGTTAATGGTCACCACAGCCTCGACCTGCTGGGCTTAGACAATCCTTCCACCTCAGCCTTCCAAGTAGCTGGAACTGCAGGTGCACGCCATCATGCCCAGCTAAATTTATATTGTACAGACAATGTCTTGCCAAGTTGCCCAGGCTAGTCTTGAACTTCTGGACTCAGGCAATCCTCTCAACTCTGCCTCCCAAAGTGCTGGGATTACAGGTGTGAGCCACCATGCATGGTGAAAATAAAGTTTCTAAAAGGTTTCCATGTATTATTTTTTACGTTTATCTTGCCTAAAATGCAAAGGAATGCCTCTAACCTACAACAATCTTCATTTAAATAAAGAGCCAATTAAATGTTATGCATGCTAGCCTGGGCAACACAGTGTGATACCTCGCCTTTAGAAAACATCAGAAATTTAACCAGGTATGGTGGCCTGCACCTGTAGTCCCAGCTACCTGGTAAGTGAAGTCAAAAGGATTGCCTAAACTCAGGAGGTTGAAGCTGTGATTAAGTTGTGATTGTGCCAATGCACTCCAGACTGGGTGACAGAGACCCTGACACAAACAAACAAACAAATAAAAAGTTAAAAAATATATAAAATGCATGGTATTGTCAAGATTCAAATTTATTGATATGATTCAGGTATATTATAGAAGAGGGTATTACTATATTAGTTTTAATTAAACATCAACTGTATAATAATTTCTTCCAGTACACAGAGAATTTTCTTCTAAATGAGGAGTCTCCGACTCAAAAAGACAAAAATAGATAGATATATTTGCATGTGTATGAGTATATATAAATTATATATACACTTATTCTATCTCAATAAATGTTTTATAGTGCAGAGTACCACACATCTACCAGATTACTGCTTCATATACCTTGAGAACACTATAAACAAATGAGTGGAGTGGCTCCTCAGCTACATTAGTTTGGCCTGTAATAAACCAAAATGGTGAGTTACATACCATACGGGACAAGACTGTCTCAAAGGTACAAATCTTACTTTTCCTTTAGTTCTTCTGCTGTGCCTTTATCTGGAAACATTGAGGAAATGGCCTCGAAAATTTTATCAGAAGGAAATTTCCGAGGTGGGCGGCTTTCTTTATCTAAACAGGGAATACGAAAGGGAGAAATAATGTGAAAGGGAAATATGAAAGAGGGAAAATAGAATGGAAGCAAACGAGTTTTCACTCTTTAAAAAATGAGTATGCTATGCCGGGCTCGGTGGCTCAGCCTGTAATCCTGTGCCTTTGGGAGGCTGAGGTGAGTGGACTGCCTGAGCCCGCGGGTTCGAGACCTGCCTGAGCAGGGAGATCTCATCTCTACAATAAGTCAAAAAAAACTAGCAGGGCGTGGTAGCGCGCGCCTGTAGTTCCAGCTACGTGGAAGGTTGAGGTGGAAGGATCGCGGGAGCCCAGCAAGTCGAGGCTGTGGTGGCCAGGAGCGGCCACTGCACTCCAGTCTGGGTGACAGAGTGAGACTCCAACTCAAAAAAAAAAGAGTATGCTGTTTTAAAACTGCAGTTTTCGCCGGGCTCGATGTCTCAGCCTGTAATCCTGCGCTTTGGGAGGCTGAGGTGAGTAGATTGCCTGAGCCCATGGGATCGAGACCCACCTGGGCAACTTGGCAAGATCTTATCTCTACAATAAATCAAAATCTAGCCAGGCGTGGTAGCGCGCGCCTGTAGTTCCAGCTACTTGGAAGGCTGAGGCGGAAGGATCGCCGGAGCCCAGCAGGTTAAGGCTGTGGTAGATGGGAGTGTGCCACTGCACTCCAATCTGGGCGACAGAGTGAGACTCCAACTCAAAAAAATAAATAAATAAAATAAAATAAAATTGCAGTTTTCCCCCAATTTTTTCTATGCTCTCTTAACATGACCTTTGCCAAGCAGAGAACACCCACTCTGGGCTTTGTCTTAGAGTTGGTGTTTTTCTGGTAAGCCACAACTAGTATAGGAGGGTAAAAGCACAGGTTCTGGAGTTAAACCTGAGGTATCACCACAAGGTTCTATTCTTTCCAATATGTAATCTTATAAAAGTCACTGAGCCTCTCTGAATCTATCCCCTCATATATAAAATGGATCTTATAATAACATCTTCCTCATGAAGCTGTTACAAGGATTAAGTGAACTGAAGCATTGAAAGTGATTAGGCACAGAACTTGTACAGAGTGAATATCAATATGTTAAACATTATAATGATGATGATGACTGTTCAGTGAAGCACACAAGATTATTTATGTTCTTTTGCTAGCCAAGAAAAATAAAGATGCTCAAGTGGAAGATAAAACGTGGCAAATATGTTAATTTTGTTATGTTACTATTGATATTATAATTTCACAAAGAAAAATAAGGAACCAAGTCCTACTTTTACTCTACAGTTTTTGAAAAAATGTGGTAATGGCTATACAAAAATCTAAATCTGACATACCATCTCGGTGATCTTCCAGATCTTTCTGTTTCTCTTCTCTTTCATCAGGATCATCTCCATCATCGTCGTCATCGTCATCATTATATTGACCAAGAGCATTCACCAATTCCACAAAAATTTCATCATTTATAAATCCACATTCTGAAATTCATCAAGTCATATGTCACAAAGACAGAGGGGAAAGAAAGTGGTAATGACAAAAGCTTGTGTGCCTTTTCTAATTCAAAAGAAACAGCCATAGCCTACCAATTAGCACTATAATATTATTATTAAAATGAGAGAGGAAAACATAAGATCACTGTCAGGACTAACCTTAGGCAAAATTAGGAAGCAGAATTTATCTTCAATACCTGTCACGTTCTCTTGAATCACCTCCCTCCAAAAGCCTTGAAGGAAGGAACTAAAGTATGGCTTTAAAGTATGGCTTTAGCTTCTTTTCAAACAATATTATGTGTCCTTTAACTGATCACTTCAGACCCTGGTTTCCACTGATAATGACAATGGATGATAATGATATTACAATTACCCTCTTGGATGCTTTAACAGGGCTTCCTGGACACAAAAAACCTGAAGCCATGATTCCAATAATCAAATTTCAGAAACTGTATAGCCTACTAGAGAAGACATTTTTGAGCACTAGGGCTTGTTGGAGCCCCAAATGCCCCATAAGCAGAGCCCAATCCTAGTTAATTTTACTACCAAAAAATCCTAAAACTCAAACAATTTAGATTTAATTTACATGTTACTGCCATTATAATTTAGGTTATAACCAACTATGGATAATTATCAGGTGGCAAACATGATTCTGCAATTAAAAAAAAGAAAACACTGAAAGTTTTGGGCTTATGAGACCAGGACAGTGCTTTATAGTTCAGTGCATAACTTAAATTTTATATTAAAAAATGTTTTCAAGCCAAGCGTGGTGGCTCAAGATTATAATACCAGCACTTTGGGAGGCCAGGATGAAAGGATTACCTGAGCCCATGGATTCGAGACCAGCCTGGACAGCTTGGTGAGACCTTATTTCTACAATAAAGAAAAAATTAGCCTGGCATGGTGGCGTGCACCTGTAGTTCCAGCTACTTGAAAGGCTGAGACAGAAGGATCACCTGAGAACAGCAGGGCGAGGCTGCAGTAGCCGTGAGTATATCCAGCCTGGGCTACAGAATGAGATTCCAACTCAAAAAAAAAAAAAAAAAAGTTTTCAAGCCCTATGCTTAAATAAACCACAGTATCTTTTGAATTTTTTAGCCCCCACTTTCCAAGACAATAAACAATAAACATACGGCTCACCTCTATCTCCATGTACTTTTCCATCATAATTTTTTATTAGTTCTTCAATGAAAGTGCCATCCTGATCCAACACTTCATCCCCCATATAAGGAATGTTGTGTAAGACAGTTTCATCTTCCACCTAAAGGTAAAAAACTATAATTAAAAAGCAGGCTTAACCTAAGCATCTAAGTATTTTTAAAAAGTCATTGTGAGATAACTAAAATGCAACTTTTTGTATGACTAGACGTCTTTACCCAACTCTTCAAACTTAAAATACTAGTCAGACAGCAAACTCTAAAAGCTACCAAGGAATAAAAAACCCCTCTCACCACTAAGCATACCTGATGACCCAAACTGTAGGCAGAAAAAAAATTTCATTTTAAGAAAAAATACTATACTTTACTTAACATGTCATCAACCATTAAAACTTATCATTATTTTAAGTACCTCTAAGAAAGAAAAAAATCCTCCAGATTAAGATAAGATGTCATCAATGTTAAGACACACTCTTACTTCAAATGTTAAAATGGAGGCGAAGAGGATGTGCCTTAGAATTGATGAAATATGGTTTATCAAAATCAATTACAAATATATATACTAAAAAAACTACAATAAGTAAAGATTTCTGAACTTCACTTGATCTTATTAAGATATCCAATATAATCAAATTCCAGGAATGTAAGATGGTCCATTAAAGTTTATGCCCAAAGAATTTATGCTCATATGTAAAATAACATTCCACAAAAACAAACTATTTCAATACTTAGATGAATGAGATATATATATCAAAATTGACAGTGCTAGTAAAGATGACAGATGAAATTATAACAAAATGTGAAAGACAACAGGAAAAGGTTGCTAGCTCTGCAAAAAGAGCCAAAGAAAAACTCACAGAAAACGCAGTACTCAAGAATGTAAGAAAAAGAAAGCTGACATTCATGGGAGGAAGAGAATTTTCAATAAAGAATAAAAATGACAGTGATTGCAGATCAAGACTGGATAGTTCTGAAGTACATGTTTAAAGAGACTAATTCAAAGTGCGGCTAGGTCTAAGTCTTAAGAGGACTTTGAATAGGAAACTGGTTAAAAACAGAATTTTAGAAAGATAATTCTGATAAACAGAATGGACTGGCTAAGACTGGCTGAGAAGACACACCAACTCTTTAGAGTGCGAGACGGCGCAGGCTGGGCCCAGCACTGTGGCGGTGACCCACAGGGAAGAGCATACTGTGAAAGGTCAGGCAGCACACAGGGCTGCTGAGCGGCAGCAGCAGGAAATGTGAAGACAAGAAACACATCTCCAACAATACCCAGATAATACATTTGGGGTAACTGGAGAGTTCATAAAGGTAATACTTAGACTAACAAGAAAAAGCAAAATTGGGAGAAAAGGAGTATATACAATGAAAATTTAAATTGTAATGCACTTATCTACTCAGATTCAAGTTTATGTGCACACTAGAGTCCTGATTTCATCTCATCTTATCTGCACAAGTCTTATTTAAGGAGCTGGTTAGGTGCAGTGGCTCACGCCTGTAATCTCAGCACTCTGGGAGGTCAAAGTGAGAGGATTGCTTGAACCCAGGAGTTTGAGACCAGCCTGGGAAACATGGTGAGACCTTGTTCCTACAAAAAAAAAAAATTAGCCTGGCATGGTGGCATGCACCTGTAGTTCCAGCTACTTGGAAGGCTGAGATGGAACAATCATCTGAGCCCAGTAGGTTGAGGTACGGTAGCTGTGATAGTGCCACTGCCCTTCATCCTGGGTGACAGAGTGAGATGCTAACAAAAACAATAAGATAACAAAAACGAAATCTAGGGGCAAATTTAATTTCTTTGGACATAAGTCAAAATCAAGTGACATTAGGCTATGTTGTCTTTCCCATTGTAGCTACATAATCTTTGCTCCCCAAAACATATCCTAACTACAAAAAAGATAGTGTTAATTTGCTTGGGTCAGGTCAGTGACCAGTAAAACCATGAGTAATTCAGAAGAAACCATATTTGATTGACTGACTTACTATCTATTACCTATCAATCTATCTATCTTCTATCTATTTAATAGAGATGAGGTCTTTCCAAGTTGCCCAGGCTGGTGTCGAACTCCTGGGCTCAGGCAATCCTCTCACTTCTACCTCCCAAAGTGCTGGGATTACAGGCGTGAGCCACTGTGCCAAACTAAACACTATTCTTTCAGAATTTCCGTCTGTGGAAATACAAAACTTCCCTTAAAATCTTGCACTACTGGCAGGGTGCAGTGGTTCATACCTATAATCCTAGCACTTTGGGAGGTGGAGGTGAGAGGATTTCCTGAGCTTAGGAGTTCAAGACCAGCCTGAGCAACAAGGTGAGACCTCATCTCTACAATAAATAAAAAAAATCACCTGGGCATGGTAGCGCATGCCTGTGGTTCCAGGTATCTGGAAAACTAAAGTTGAAGGATTGCCTAAGCCCCGCAGGTCAAGGCTGCGGTGGCTGAGAGCATGCTACTGCACTCCAGCCCGGGCGACAGAGTGAGACTCCAACTCAAAAAAAAGAAAAAAAAAAAAGAAAGATAAAATCTTGCACTATGATTCTCAAACTAAATGTTTTTGAATAAAGTTTTATACAAATTTATACAGCTAAATAAGAATAGGTAAAGTTTACCTTTAACTCACTACTATAAAAAGTTGTAAAACAAGCACTAGCAATATCTAAAATCTAGTAAGCAAGTCTCTAAAGTAGGTTCACAAGGACTTCCATCAACATTGTATTAGCCTTCCCACTTTAAATGCCAAGTAAGTAATAAAACTCTTTTTTATTTAAGACAAGTCAAGAATGAATGTCTGAATTTCCTCCTTCACTCTACTTCCCTAAAGTATACTAGCAAGAAGCCAGGCATGGTGGAACGTGCCGGTGGTTCCAGCTACTTGGAAGGCTGAGGCAGAAGGATCGCCTGAGCCCAGCAGGT
>NW_007247071.1:196335-201249 GCF_000164805.1 Carlito syrichta
CAGCCTCGACCTGCTGGGCTCTGGCGATCCTTCCGCCTCAGCCTTCCGAGTAGCCGGAATTACAGGTGTGCGCTACCACATCTGGCTAATTTTTGATATATTGTAGAGACGAGGTCTCGCCAAGTTGCCAGGGCAGGTCTCGAACCCGCGGGCTCAGGCAATCCACTCACCTCGGCCTCCCAAGGTACTGCGATTACAGGCTGAGCCACCAAGCCCAGCCGTAATGTACATCTTATTGTACTTAATAAAATGCTGCCTAAAATTGTTTTAAATAATAAGTTCTCAATTAATAAAAATTCAAAATCAGACTAAAGTTACAGGATTCTGACTGGCTTCTTCCAAAATAAGAACTATAAACTTCATCATCTTTTAAATATTTCTAATCCTAGGTAGGGTTTCTGCTAACACCTGTCCTTTGGAAAATATAGGAAAAGAGTAACACTACAAAAGCTTTAAAAACCTGTGTCAATTTTTAAAAATCATCTCCAAGTACTCTTACTTTGATAGCTTTTTTACTTATACCTTCTTGATTTACCTTGCCAAGAAAATTATCTATGCTTTTTTACTTTTAAAAAGTTATCATATAAGCAGAAGACACCTTGTTTACATACCATAAAATTCTGCTGTAGGGGAGACCAAGAATACATTATAGGTACTGAAGCAACAGCATTCAAAGTCTTTAATGGGATGACTTGTGTTGGAAAATCTAAGTCACTGGTCACCGAACACTAAAACAGAAAAAATAAAATTGACTCTTAAGAATAAAAGGACAACCTAAATCTATAGCCATCTATTGTAAAGAGATGCTGCCTGCTTAAGTAACTTGGAAAAAAAAATCTTTACCTAGAATAATAAAATTCATAAAACAAATAAGATTCTCTCTTCTCTCTCTCTTTTTCACTTAGGGTGAAAAACCTGTTTTTGCAAATTTTCAAAACCCTCCAACCCTTCCCATACTTACCAATATCAATAAGAATCAAAAACTGTATTGACACAAACTTTAGCAAACTGATTAACTGTTCCATACTTTCACTATAAATTTCCTAGTTCATGCTTAATTTCCAACACCTCAACTTCATAGAACAGTAATATATATACACCAAATAATGCCACTTAAATCTTAGTAAGAATAAGAAAACTTGTTAGGTTAACTTTCCTTATCTTTATCTTCCCCTTTAAAAAACCAAGTGTTATTTGCTGATATTATCAGATGATACACAAATATTAAGGGTAATAGATTTGAGTTCCAGACACAACAAAATGGATTCAAAGCAATTGTAGAAAACCACAGTCTCTGAATTTATAATAGCTAATATCATTAAGTACTTTCTATGGCTAAACACTATTTTAAACACATTACATGTCTTAACATATTCAATCCTCATTATAACATCGTAAGATGGGTGCTTTTCTTAGCCCCCATTTTACAAATGAGAAAACTATAATAATAAAGAAAAGTTAACTTGTCCAAGGTCATACATCAGTATAGCACTAGAATTTAAACCCCAAAAATCTGACTCTGGAGTCCCTGCCCCATATTGACACGATACCATATTTCTATAATGTAAAAGTGCATATAGTCCCTTGAAATACCGAATGTCATGCAATCTATGATGATATCAGTTTCGAGGCACACCATTATCTGTTATCACTAAAAAAAGTTGCCAATTAAACTATGACATGTTTTCTTATCACAGTGATTCTAAGATGTATGTTAGTTTCAGATGTTAAAATATTTAAAATTTTCCATCTTTGATTTTAAGAAATGGTAAAAATCTATGCTCAAATAACCACAGCACTTTCCTGTTTATGAATCCTATCTAGGAATCCAGCTTTTCTTAGAGTACTATTACCCAAGTATCAGGCCTCCAGAGCCTTCTCAAAAATATCCTAGACATAATACATTCATAATCTACAATCAATAAAAATAAAGCAAAAAGAATTTAATAAAATGAAACAAAAAATCACATATATATATACACACATGCATATTAAATGTTTAAGTTTTTATTTAAAATCTCTTAAAAATAACAGAACTAAGTCTGGTGAAATCAGAGTAGAAATCTTTGGCGTACAGGCCACACCTGGCCCTAAGCATTGCATCAGGCAGGTGGAATGATCTCACAATTATCACAATCACTGCAGCACAAAAATAATTCCTTCCTTAGTGGAAGTGAAGGTTTAAGGACAGAGTAGCTAGGAAGAACTGTGACAGTGATTAATCCATTAATTTGCTTTCCAAAAAGGCAAAGATAAAGATAATAATAAGAAAGCTCATAACTCAAGTAAACAAGAAGGTGCGAAACGGTTTACTAACACTCCAGAATCTGCTATCTTTCCCCTTCCCACGATTTGGCCTCCAATACAATCTTTCCACCATCCATCCAACAATCCAATAATAACAGCAGTTAACATTTATTGAGCACGTACTATGTTGCAGGCACTGTGCTAAGTGCTTACATACATTATCTTAATTATTCCTCATTATAACCTTATGGCCAAGTTTTAGCATCACAGCTTCACAAATGAGGACACTGAGGTTCAGAGAAATTAAATGATCTGCCTAGTCAGAAAGGTAATAAATTATAAAACCAGGATTAAAATCTGAGTCTGACTGGAACACCCAAGAGCTTAATTACTGCACTGTAGGTCTTGCCCTTGAGATGCTCACAGGGTAAAATAACAATTCCAGCTATGCAATATCTGCTATATAAAAGAGACATGACAATATTACAGGAATATCTCCTCTGATAACCTCCTTATATACGAAGCCGACTTTCTCCTTAACTGGGTAAATTTGGGGACAAGGAGTGATTACAATTACTGGATAGAGCATTACTACATGTGGTCCAGTGATTTTTAAATACAAAATAATTTTCATTTCTTAAAAAAAAGCGTTTTGTTTTACATTTAGAAGGATTAAGTTAATTCTGTGGCTTTCATTCTGAAGATAAGCCACCTTTGAAGCATAAGGGGGAGAGGGCTGCCTCTCCAATTCTGACTTAGTCACCTGCTTTAACAATAGGTCACACATAAGGTTAGACAGCTGAATTTTCATTTCATCTACTAGATGGAAGGAACACTGGCTTTACTCTACGTTTGCTCTGGCAATATAGCAAATGTTTTGAGTATCCTGAATGAAGTCAGCTGATTTTTCCCGTGAATTTATCAAAGCACAAAAAATAAGAAGGCACAGGTTGTAGCACTAAGTACTACTTCAATCCCATACCTCTATCATACCCCAGTATCCCATTGTCTAAATTCTCAGTAGTGTGAGTCACCAAGGGACAGGAAATCAGCTGTGAGGGCAAAAGCAGCTGAGTCAAAGTGTGGCTTTACCTCTCTGTCCTGAAACAAAACTCAGCACAGTGTCTCAAAAAAAAGTAGGCACTCAAAAAATGTTTCTGGAATGAACAGATGCATTTACTGATTTTTCCTAACAGAGACTTCAATTTCTGTCTAAAACTAAGAGAGCACCTATTTAGAAAACTGACGCTCTGCCCCCCATCTCATATTTGTAATATCTCTAGAAACCTATCCCATTCTTTAACTATTAATCTTAACTAATAACCATTTATGAAATAATATTCAAATGCAAAAGCATTTGTTGGTAAAAACCAGTTTGGGAGTTCTTATTTATTGACTTACAGGAAAATTATTCAAAAATCCCAGTTACTTACCAGCAACTTTCTTTTCTTTGAAAATGTATCATCCTTGACAGTTTACATAATTAAGTCTCATATCACTCAGAGTAGTGAAAAGAATTCTGACCTCATGAGTCTCCACAGGACTTTACCTGATCAGAGTTATATAATCTGGACTCGGGAACTCACTAGGAGACCTAGTTCAACCAATTAAATTACCTAATTCTAGCTCCAATTTGAGGATCATACAAGAAAGTTAGAGATGATTAATCATCAATGGTAAAGAAATTAAAAAACTAGATTAGTTATCAAGAATGCTACATTTTCAGAGAAATGCAGCTTACTGGTAAGTAACCAGGTTCCTCTGAGGATGGATAGACTTACATCAACCAGCTGGTACAATAGGCGACTGTGTGGCTGGACCACTGGGAGCTGGAGAGGGAAGTCAAGCCAAAACTAGTAGTTGGAGGAGTACACAACCAAACTGAGACTCTTGGCAGAAGGCTGGTTCCAAGTAAAAACTGTGTTATGGAAAATCGTAGAGGGAAGAGCAGGTGAATGGCCTGCAGGGAAGGGAAAGAAATTAACACACCCTACTATGTGCCAAGCACTGTGACAGAGGCTTTACCAAAGTTAACTTCTTTAAAATTCACAACTATCCTATGAGGTAAGTATGACTCCCCATCTTACAGCAGGATATCCCAAAGGACAACAGTCATGGCCATCATGCCTCTGAAAAATCTTTAACACAGAAGGGTTAAATCCATCTTCCATATAGTAGGGGGAAATATACAGTCAGTCAAGTAAAAAATATTCTTGGATACTTGTTGGTCCATTTAACTCAGGCCAGAGACACAGTGAACTGTTGACCTTGTCTAAAATCTTTTAGCCTCTCCATATGACAACCATGAAGAAAGGGCAGGAAGGTGATCACTTTAGGAGAGGAAAATTAGGAGACAGCATCAGCTGCCACCAACTCTAGAGAAAAGCTGAGGATGATTTCTGAAACTACCCTGTATTCTTCAGGATTTGAGGAAAGAAAAGACAACATACCCAAGTCTTAAATTAACTAGTCCCTCTAAAGAAAATGACAGTGTACACAATTTAAATTCAGACTACTTTCATGCAAAAGAAGTACTGAAGAAAAACTAAAATGAAGTATCAAGTCTGGATGAAGTTAAGAGTAGCTCAGTAATAAAGGGAAGTCCAAACCAGTTTTGAGAAGGTGAAAGATGACCAGGGTGGATTAAGGGAGACTTCTGTGTGTGTG
>NW_007247071.1:201269-203254 GCF_000164805.1 Carlito syrichta
AGAAACAAAAATGGGTAGAAAAGACCCTGTTAAAAATCTTGACACAGATGTATTTAATAAAAGCAACTAATCAAGGGTGCTGGAGTTAATGGATGAAAAAAAAAGCAGTTCATACAGATATTTCACTTTGTATTGTTAAATATTTGTTATAGGTCCGTTCCAGATAGAGGGAAGAACCTCTATCCTGCAACATAAGGATATCTGCTTCTGAGCTCAATTTTATTCTGTAAGTGTATCAGTTCCTACAATTCTTGGCGGCATGTAGCACACAACATGAAACTTCTGGAATACAATTTCAGGAAGTTTAGACTCTTAAGGCTCTTCCCTGCATCCTAAATTCAGAAGCCTGGCCCTGAATGAAAAGGATCATAAACATACAAACCTAGTTAATCCTAGGTTACAACTCAACTCAGCCTGGGTTCAAAGGTAAACATCCCCTCATTATCTGCAGCTTTGCTAAAAACTTCAGTTTTGTTAAAATACAGGAGATCAGATACAGCATAATTATCATAGGACATAAGTTGGTAAAATTACGAAGCACTCAAAAAAGCACGTGAAAGTCACATTCATCCATTACATGCACAAAAAAAAAACCCCAAAAACAAAACAAACAAACTAAAACTAAGAACTGGAACAAAGATTATTATATAAGTTTATGGTTTTCACAAACTGTGGCAGTTAAAACTGTTTTGAAGCTCTGCTTAAATGAGTAGATTTTGGATACAATAGAGGTGCCAGTAAAAACTGAATAGGCAGGACAGTCACAGATTGTCTCTGAGAGGAAACACTCAAGGTCCTCCTGAGGTGGAGATGCTCAGGAAACAACCAAGCAAGCAGACTGATTCTGCTGGTCTTTGAAAACAGGTTTTTTTTTAACTGTCTCTCAACCGTTCATTATTCAATAGACATTGAAACAATTAGGAAGTTAAAAGAAGGGGGGGAAATGTTTTAAACCAAATCCCCTCACTCATTCATTACACCAAAGGAAATTCCTGATGGGTTAGATATTAGAATATAAAAATGAAAACAGAGAACTAAAGGAAAGATTGGTAATTTATAATCTAGAAGTGGAGAAAGACTTTCTAAGCCTTTAAGAAACACAAAATTGATGGGAAAACACTTCTTATCTACAGGGTGCCTGAATGAGACGTCATTGTACACCTAACCCTTAACTGTACCCCACAAAACCATAATAAAAAATACTGACTAATGAAAAAAAAAAAAAAAAGAAAGAAACACAAAAGTCAAAAGAAAAAAAACTCAGTGTAACCTAAATATACCAGAAATTAAAAAAAAATGGGGCCAGATGTGGTGGCTCATGCCTGCAATCTCAGCATTTTTGGAGGCCAAGGCTGGAGGATCACTTGAGTCCACGAGTTTGAGGACAGCCTGGGCAACACAGCAAGATCCCCATCTCTACTCAAAACAAACAAAAACATCACAATGGAAACAAATATCTGCAAAACAGATTATTAAAAACTGTGATTTATACACTGAGTGCAGTGGTCCATGCTTGTAATCCCAGCACTTTGGAGGTAGAGGCAAGAGGATTGCCTGAGCTCAGGAGTTTGAGACTAGCCTGAGCAATAGTAGACCTTGTCTCTACAATAAATAAAAAAATTAGCTGGTTGTGGTGGCACATGACTTCAGTCTCAGCTATGCGGAAGGCTGAAGTGGAAGAACCACCTGAGCCCAGCAAGTTGAGGCTGCAGTGGCCAAGATTGTGACACTGTACCTTCAGCTTGAGCAAGAGACACTCCGACTCAAAAAAAAAACCAAACCAAAACCAAAAAAAACCTAATATTTATAATATAAAAAAGGTCTTACAAGTCATAAGAAAAACCCTAACTTAATGAAAAAGATCCAACACCATAATAGCCAATTCACACACAAAGTAACTAAAACAACTGATTAAAGACAAACTGTAGTTGGGCTCGGTGGCTCAGCCTGTAATCCCGTGCCTTTGGGAGGCTGAGGTGAGTGAA
>NW_007247071.1:203393-236608 GCF_000164805.1 Carlito syrichta
AGTGAGACTCCAACTCAAAAAAAAAAAAAAAGACAAACTGTAACAAATCATAATAATGTTTTACCTACCAAACTGAGGAAGATGTAAAAGATGTATGATACTTTGTGTTGGAAATATAGGTAAAAAGATACTTCCGTAAACAGCTGGTAGAAGCATAAAGTAAAACTTTTAAAGGAGTGTTCGGTACTATCTGTTAAAATTTTAACATATATCATTTTGATCGAGTAATTCTATTTCTAGAAACTTCTACAGAATACTCAAAAAATGCAAAAACCCATGAAGGATGTCCACTATAGCATTAATTGCAAATGTAAAAACTAAAAACCTAAAAGTTTATCTTAAGAATAGGGCAATAAATTATGGTATATGCATATTATCAAACACTATCGTTTTTTTGTTTTTGTTTTTTTAGTAGGAGTCTCATTCTGTTGTCCAGGCTGGAGTGTAGTGCCATGCTCATGGCCACCACAGTCTCAACCTGCTGGACTCAGGTGATCCTTCCACCTCAGCTCCCATGTAGCTGGAACCACAGACACGCCACCATGCCTAGTTAATTTTTTGATTTATTGTAGAGACGATGTCTCAGCAATTTGTCCAGGCTGGTCTCAAACCCCTGGACTCAGGCAATCCTCTCACTTCCATATCCCAAAGTGCTGGGGATTACAAGAGTGAGCCACCACACCTGGCCAAACACTATAAATTATTAAAGAGAATTAAGATAATCTGGACAGAGGTTATAAAGTAAAGGTCCAAAATAGCAGGCATGTTTTATATGGCCAGTAATTTTTAAAACTAAAATACATGAATGAGGTCAGGCACAGCTTATGCCTGTATTCTCAGTGCTTCGGGAGGCTAAGGAGGGAGGATTGCTTGTGGCTAGAAGTTCGAGACCAGCCTGGGCAACACAGTAAGACCTCATTTCTATAGAAGTTTTTAAAGTAAATAAATAACGTACATATTATTAACATGCTAGTATATACAGAAAAATAAAGCTGGCTGGGCACAGTGGCTCATGCCTATAATCCCAGTACTTTGGGAGGCCGAGGCGAGAAGATTTCCTGAACTCAGGGGTTTGAGACCAGCCTGGGCAACATGGTGAGACGTTGTTTCTACAATAAATTAAAAAATTAGCCAGGTATGGTGGCATGAGCTTGTGGTTCCAACTGCTTGGAAGGCTGAGGAGGAAGGATCACCTGAGCCCAGCAGGTCAAGGCTGCAGTGGCTGTGAACATGCCACTGTACCCTAGACTAGAAGACAGAGTGAGACTCCAATTCAAAAAAACAAAAAGACATCTGAAAGAATAAGAGCCAGAAGGTTTGAACTACAGGAACTTTTGTCTTTTGTTTTATACATTTTGGTGTTATTTAAATTTTTTACAATAATCATTGTATGATGATTTCATAACTGGAGAGAAAAAGATAAAACTTTTAAACAAGTTTCATTAATCATCTTGTCAGTTGTCAGGGTAGTCTGTGAATCTAGCCAGCCTTCCCAAAGTGGTACTCAAGTAATACTGTTTAATAAAGTCTGTTGAGAAAACACAATTCTGAGTAAATATAAATCAATTCACATTATCAAACTAAATTATGACAAAAGTCATAGGTCTAATAAAATGTTCTTATTTCTTCAAAGAATAAAAAACTTTTAAGGTTGGGTGTGGTGACTCACACAAATAATCCCAGCAATATGGGAGGCTGAGGCAGGAGGATCACTTGAGCCCAGAAGTCTAATACCAGCCTGAGTGTGTGGTATACACCTGCAGTCCCAGCTACTTGTGAGGCTGAGACAAAAGGACTGCCTGAGCCCAGGAGGTCGAGGCTGCAGTGAGCTATGATCATGCCACTGCACTCCAGTTGGGCAACTGAGTGAGATCCTGACTAAAAAAAAAAATTTTTTTTGCTAACATTCCACACTAGGCAAGCATTTCTTCTGATTTGGATTTGTTTTGTTTTTAAAACAACTGTCATAATCTTTTTGTATTTGGAGAAGTGATGTGATCTTTATAATAGTCAACAATAACTTTAAAAACACAAACTACATATAGTGTTCCAGGAGAAAGACAAATAAACAGAAACTTCTTCTGGTTTACTGGTTGCCCAAAATATAAATATTTGACATTTTTGAAAAATTTACTTTTTAAACTTAAGATATTCTGAAGATATATAATATTAAATTTAAAAACATAAGCTCAAGGCACTCACTCTGTGATTCTCCCCAAGCACACATCTGTGAGCGTGTTACAAAAAAAATTTATATATTTATATATATTATATATAAATATAAAAAATTATATATGCTCAATCATAAATGACATACATTCAATATATGCTATATAAACTCAAAGATCATAAGTGTCCTTTATTTTTTAAAACCTGACCTTTTGGAAAAGCACAGACCACTTATATTAGTTTCCTTCCAAAAGAAAAAGGGAAATCCTCTTTATATAATCATTTAAGAAATGTTATATCTATTTCAGCATAAAGCCAGAAAGAAATCAAAGGTTGCAATGATTTAAGTTATACAGGTGGGAAGGACTGAGAGTTAACTAAGACTCAACAAATGGTTGAGAGAGGCAAGAAGCTGCAGAAAGCAACTTAGAAAGCAGTTCCTTGAGGAACCAAGAACAGAAGGATATGTTCAGAATGAGACTAAGACATGGGAGAGCCATCCATTTATTTCAAAGACATGAGAAAAATGACCTAGCTTTCATTTATATTTGCCCAAAAGGCTCATGAGAACCTAAACCTACAGGTCCTATCATCCTGAAATTTACAAAGAAAACACGTTACCATATGGAAAGTTAAGAATATATCTGAGTAAAGTACACTAAATTATACATTGGCTAGGTTAGAATATTAATTTTTCTTTGTAAATAGTACACAATTTCTATCTACAATTAACTGAGGAAACTGCATTACCTAGTCCATAAACACAATCAAATTGTCTACATATAAACTTCACAATGCTTTTCTTCTCCAACAAAAACAGTAAGTTCAAATTGCCAACATACAAAAGGACTCATACATTCTATTATTTTGATAGAACCCGCTTTAAAAAAATCATTTACTAATATCAAATGTTAAGCAATGAAACTTATAATCATTTCACATCTTCCTAGGAAGAAAAACTTACATATATATTAAAAAGTCCAAAAATTTTTAAATTCTTCATGATATGAAGACAGACCATGATATTGTCCTGAAGCTGCTTCTAAGTTAGACATTCTGAAGCCCTACGAATATACACCAAAAATTTTCACACTATTCATTAGTAAACAAGACAGAACTGTTATAAGAACATTACATTCTCTTGGAATTCTAGAAATGCATACTGGCAGGATAGTTTTATTAAATGACTAAACTGACATACCATTTTCCCAGAAGACAGGCATTAACTAAGCAAGCTCTCTTTCATAGTCATAATACATACAGGTAGGCAAAATTTCGATACAAAGAATCAGTGAAAGTATCTTGCAGTTTTCACCAAGAAATGGACAAATGCAAGAGGAAAAAAAAAAAGAAAAGAAACGCTACTAATGAGAACTTCAAGAGTAACTCAAGACAGTTTCTTCGTTAAAACTGAAAAAACAGACACAAGAAGAATATGATTACCAATGTGAAGAATTACAGAACGTAGTTTTTACTGGTTGATAAGAAAAACTTATGAATATTACCTAGAAACAATTTTTTGATAAACAGTGGCATATGATGGGAATAAGGTGTATATCCCTTGGCCTGTATATATTGCTTAATAACATTTTGAGGTTGGATGCCTCCCTAAAAGACTAAATGAAACAAAGAAAATAAATATAACACATTCACTATCTTCAAGAAGTTAGAAGTATTTTTATAAAGAAAAAACAAGAGCAGATTCTATATTAAAATTATATGGATAACACTATTTAGGTTTCACTTGTATTTTCTCCTCCTTTTTGACCTACTTCATATTCCAACTTTTTGAAGTCTATGAAAGAAATTAATATATATAGATGGAAATGCTCAAATTGAAGAAAAAATAAACAGGGATATAGTCTCATCCAAAAAGTCAAGAGGTTAGGCAATCTATACTCTCAATAACAACTGACAGGTACACCAAAGCATCTTAAAAGCATGTTAAGAAAACAGCATACTAAAGATATAGTCCCTAGATTCAACTGCAGACCTCCTTGATACAAAGTCAGCATCTACAGCAGACGCTTCATTACAGAAAGTAGACTTGTCAGCTATTCTTTAAAAATCAGTCATTTTAAAACTGAGTATAGCTACTTCTACAACTACAAAAAGAATAAAGTATAACACTAGACAGAAGAACTGGAAACTATTATTGATTGGTCATGCTGCAGAGGATTTAAACTGAAGAAATCAGCACTCATATACAATTAGCTTACTGAAAATAAGTAGTTAATTAAGACAATGCTATAATAGCACTTCAAATGTTGACTGCTATAGACTTTACATGTTTGCATCAACATTGCTGTCTGAAATTCTGCCAGGCCTACCATTAGGAAGGTCTATGCAAAGCAGGTTCACTTGTATTTTCTCCTCCTGCTTGACCTACTTCACACTCCAACTTTTTAAAGTATATAAAAGAAATTAATACATACAGATGGAAATGCTCAAATGAAAGAAAAAATAAACAGGGATATAGTCTCATCCAAAAGTCGAAAGGTTAGACTATGAGACCACTAACATCCTTTTTGGTCCTAAAACTTTATGATTTATTGTGAAAATACCAAGAAGCTTATCACAAACTGTATAAAACGACAGCTTCTAAAAATCAGTGATGACGGCTTTAAAAGAGGGAAGGGAGAATAAGATGAGTCATTTGAAGCAGAATCAGCTATCAACACTGGCTCAAAAGCCTAATGACCTTGATCATGCCAGGGTTCTGTGCAGCAAAAATTGAATTATTTTCCTCCTTTTGCCCCAATATTTTGTGTTTTCCCCAACCTGTGTGGGACACTATTGAAGTACTAGGTTTAGAAAATAATTTTGTTTTATTAAAATGCTGATTTCACAGTTTTTCACATAAACTCACAAAAAAGAGTATCTTTACATTCAATGACTTATCTCCATTTGACAAAATTCAAAGAAAAATTCAATGAGTAAATATTCAATTGAATAAACTATACTCTTAAATTTAATGCCAAATATTATATTATAAGCAATTCAAGTAATACATAAATAGTGTACTTTACTATTCCTTATTATGTCTGAGCAAAGAAAACTCTTCTGGGCCCACATCAGATCATTAGAGCAGGCAAACTGACTTAACGCTTCCCCCCACCCCAGAACCACCTCCCCACTCCTACCTCCTACCCTGGCCTGCCCCAGGACTTAATTCTTTTAAGGCTCAGTTTCCTTGACTGGGGAAAACAAAAAGGTTTACTACAAACCACAATGAAGATTAAATGAGGTAATGTGTACAAAGTACCTAGCACAGTGCCAGAAATCCTTATTTGCTGCTAACTTTTATTATAAATCTAGGTGGGGCTTTTGGTAGCATTTTGAGATTTTTAACAGCAAAATTAAGTATTCCATGTATTTCTATCTTATTTCTCCAAATTTCTAAGATTCACTCTTCCAGGGGGAAAAATGAGGTTTGTTTTTCTATCTCCTCAACATTTCTATAAGGTCACCAGACCAAACTTTCAAAAGAATTGCTTACAAGCCCCATCCTTATCCCTTTTTGAGAATGTTCTGAAGGGCACAGAAAAGAATCCCTTTTGCCATTAGAATCTTAATAAAAAGCCACTAATATCTAGGCTTCATTCAACCTATACTAGATGATGAGGGAGGTGTCAGCACATAATACATATGTATTATAAGTCAGAGTTCTGAAGAGTTGTCACCTAACAAGGCACATAAATGACTAAGAACCACTCTAAGTCATGTGTTACCATCAAGACCACTGAAATAATCATTAAGATCATGTCTGCTGCTACTGGGATATTACCAACAAGTCTTTGAAGCTCGGATATCACACAATCTTGACAGGTCTCGTATAATATCAAATTATTGCCTGGTTATTACAATAATGTTATATTAAAAACAACTACCCATTGGAAAAATTATTTTAGAACAAATTCCATTGTTTAGATGCTTCCCATGTCTAGACACTCAGATAAATCATCTACTACACAGTGTAATCTTAATTCCAGATCACTTTCTCCCCTTTTTGGTGCAACTCCCATTTAAATATCCTAACCCATGTCTTTCCTATACAACACAGGCACTGAAACAGAAATGCCTAAGCTGTTTAAGCTTCCACCATTTTTTTCTCATCTTGCTGCAAGCATGCTTTAATGGGATATTCAATTTTAGATTCTACCATAGATTTGCTGCCTTTCTGTGAAAATAGAAAACTCCTGGAGTAATAAAGATCTACCTCATTAAGAAAATGCTATAGAAAAGGAAATTCCAATCTCTCAACAATGAATTTTAAAATTCTTAGAGCAGCTTAGCCTTTGAACAAAATGTATAATAAAACGTTTTCTTAGTCCATGAATATGAAAAGAAAACGTTTCTTACCACATGACTAACTCAAACAGGGAGTTGGGGGCAATGATGAGTCAGAAAGCCTTGTTCTAAATAGTGATCTGATGAGGACATTAAAGAGTTTTTTATTTAAAAGTTATTTTTAATTGACAGTTTTATTAAATCTAGGAATCTACCTAGTAATGATTAAAGTATATTCTAAACAGCACTCTATAATAGGAATAGCTAGTAGTGTGACCTACAGTAGACATGAACAGTCACACATTAAAAAGAAATAGCAATAAAAAGATGGGTCAATTATTTCTTCCGAATAATCAACAAATATTCCAATAGAAAAAAAAACAAAATGTGCTGATAATTACTACAACACGTTATGTTAACCAACCTCCCTAGTCCCGCGCAATGAGCTCACAGAAGTCATGATGTGCACAGGCTGTATCCTTCGCTGTTTCCACTCTTGGTTTAAGATTTCCGTTCTTTCCAAAATTTTCTGACGATTGGAACTAAACATACTCTTTTAAAAAAAACAGGGAAGAAAAATTGTTCATTGTTAGAAAATGTGTAACGTAGCTAAAGAAGTTAAATCTAGTAGTTTCTTAAAACTATCGGAAACATTTTCTCAAAATGTCTTTTACACTGGACCATAGTTTCCCACATTCAAGTAATACAAAAACAATACAAGTAATACAGAAACCTATTATTTTATTGTGAGTAGGAGGTGTACAGGAAATTACTTCCATCCTTTCTTTGTTAACTTTGCATATATTTAATAAACGAAATCACAATGACTTTAGAAAAATAAAATCGTGAAACACATTCCTTTATATTAGGATCGAATCACATATAAAGTCATACTAAAGAGACTAATTTCCCAGTAGGTTAAATAATCATTAGATTAGCATTTTCCATTATCATTAATGTGCACGGTACAGTTTTAATTAAGACAGACCAAGGAATAAGCGTCCAAGTCATCATTTATCTTACTGTAAATATGACCTTGGCTGGAAATGTACTATTTCAAATTAAAACTTATTTAACTTTAGGGGGGGAAAAAAACTATTCTTGATTGTAAATGCATTTTAACAAAAAGGTAAAATTATACCTTTACTTCATCAGCTCGTCTGAACCTCTTAAGCTGTCTCAGTCGCATGTACTCTGATTTTACACGCTTCCGCCAACAAACTGGTCCCTTCTCAGATTTCTTCCCAGTCTGGCCCATGATTATTCTAAAAGCAATGGTTTCATATTAAAATCACTAATCTAACCAGCCTCAATATGATTAACTGTGTTTTAATCCCCAGTGAGCTAACAATCAACAAAAAAGCAACACATACTTGATATTTGTAGAAGGGTGCTCACTTGTGCTGTACAGTAAAATCGTTAGAATATTTCATTGGAAGTACGCACTTTAATATAACTTTAAAATTTTGTTGTTGTTGAGTAGGAGTCTCACTCTGTTGCCCAGGCTGGAGTACAGTGGCATGCTCAGGGTCACTGCAGCCTCGATCTGCTGGGCTCAGGTATCCTTCCAACTCAGCCTTCCAAGTAGCTGGAACCACAGGCATGCTCCACCATGTCTAGCTGATTTTTTGATTTATTGTAGAGACAAGACCTTGCCACATTGCTCAGGTTGGTCTCAAACCCCTGAGCTCAGGCAATCCCCTTGCCTTGCCTCCCAAACTGCTGGGATTATAGGCATGAGCTACCGTGCCCAGCACAAAATATTTTCATTAACAACAATTCTATGCTCTTACAGAAATGTAATCCCATTACAAGGCCAGTTTGTTTTTACTCTATGAGATCTGAATTTGTGAAGGAAAGAAAATGTAAAAGCAAAGTTTTCATCATTAAAGTAGCTGTTATAGAAGCAAGGCATAACTGAATAACATAACTAAGTAAATTCAGAAAAAAAGTAAAATTTACAAACAGTACTTACCAAAAGTAGAAAACACATAGTACAATACATAATAAATGTACAAATTCAGGTACTCTCTCCCTATGCACGTTTAACCATGTTTGTCACCTCAAACCCTGTGATGAAATCTGTATTTTTGCTCTTGTGCCACCTTTATTCACATGAGGAGCTTCCACTAGCAAGAGAGAAGTATGCAGGAAATGCAAAGCAAACTCTTCTACCTTATCTTTAGTTGCAGGCTCTAAGAAGCAATTATGTCTAAATGTGGGGACAGCCTATAGTTCACCAGATGTCTAAATCAAACTGCAGAGTCCCCACCTTAAGTCTGAACAAGTGTCCTTTTCTAGAACATTTTCTTCTAAAAGTATTAAAATTACACTGTATCTTCAAATGATTAAAATGACATCTTCTGTCAGGCCATGCAAAGTTTTAAAGGCCACACTAAGAATTTGTGCTCTAACTTATCTTAAGAGCAGTGGGAAGCCACTGAGTGATTTAATTAAAAGGGGAGGGGTGACTTACATTTTGAAAAGGCCAAGCTGACAGCAGTTTAGGAACAGAGGGCTACGTTGGGGGCAGTAAAAGAATAACTGCAGCCAGGTTCTAGGCCGCTGCAGCAGTCTTTAAACCACACTGGTGATGAGAGGGATTCAATTCAAGAGTGACTTAGGAGATAACTTCTATCAAATGATGGTTTAAATATGACAAGAAAGAAAAAAGGTGACTTGGCTGGGCACAGTGGCTCACACCTATAATCCCAGCACTTTGGGAGGCAGAGGCGAGAAGTCTCCCTGAACTCAGGGTTCAAGACCATCCTGGACAACTTGGCAAGACCACATCTTGTCTCTACAACAAATCATGAAAAATTATCCAGGCGTATAAGCGCACACCCGTAGTTCCAGCTACATGAAAGGCTGAGGCGAAAGGATCACCTGAGCCCAGCAGGTTGAGGCTGACTGCAGTGGCCATGAGTGTCTACTGCACTCCAGTCTAGGCAACAGAGTGAGACTCTGACTCAAAAAAAAAAAAAAGGTGACTGTCTGGCTTGAATAACTGAGTAGGATTACATTTTTTGTTTACAGGAAATCCTCAGGCATAGAGAAAAATGCCTAAGAAGATTTAGAGAAAAAAAAAAAAGAGTCCTGAGGTCAGCGGATAACTTTCTACAGGAATACTCAATCACTAACAGGTAAGCAGATGGTGGTTTGTCTATTCAGAGCTAAAATAAAGGGGCAAAGCAATTCACTTTCTCAAGCAAGTAATAAATATTATGAACCAGGCAGTGTATACAAAGTTGAATAAAATGAATATAAAAAGATGAATAAATCCTTGCCCTTATGGAGATGATATTCTACCTAAGACAGAAGAAAAAAATACATTATAGTATGAAATATACAGTTATTTCTTGGCATTCTGGGGAACTGGGTCCAGGACCTCCCCCACACCAAATTCCACAGATGCTCAAGTCCCTTATATAAAATGGAGTGATATTTGCATATAACCTATGCACATACTCCCATGTATTTTCAATCATCTCTCGGTTACTTATAATAATTAATACAATGTAAAGTGCTATGTAAATAGCTGTTATACTGTATTGTTTAGGGAATAATGACAAAGAAAAAAGTTTGTACATGTTCAATACAGATGCAACCATCCTTTATTTTTTTCCAAATATTTTTGATACAGAGTGCACAGATATGGAGGACTGAGAACTGACTGAATATGCAAAAGCACTTTGGAGGGGTAAGAAAAGGATGCTGGGAACTGTAGGAGGATGGCAGAAAAGCTGACAACTGAATTCAACCTTAAAAGTGGAGTTTGATTTCTAAAGGCAAGGGAATAACATGACTGAAGGGAAGCTTGTTAAAGGTCTACTGGTCAGACTCTAGTTGCTGGCAGACCTTTAACAAGGATAGACTTGGAGAGTGAAAGGACTGAGGACATGAGAAGAATGAAGAGATAAGAATGGGCAGGAGGGGCCCGGGAGCTGGGGGGGAAAAAAAGGAATGGGCAGGAATTTCGGAACCTGAGAGATAAATAAGGTTGAATGAAATCACCAAGACTGAACTATTCCAAGTGACCTTGCCTATGGGTTGCTAAAGTGGAGCAAAGCTGGCAGTCAGCAGAACCAGGGGTCCCCAACCCCCAGGCCACAGAATGGCACCAGGCAGGAGGTGATAGGTGAGCAGAGCTCCACCTCCTGTCAGATCAACAGCAGCATTAGATTCTCATAGGAGCACGAGCTCTATTGTAAACTACCCATGCAAAGGATCTGGGTTACACACTCCTGATGAGAATCTAATACCTGGTGATCCCCTGTCAACCCCCATCAACCTCCCCACATCTGTGGAAAAATTGTCTTCCACGAAACCGGCCCCTGAAGCCAAAAAAGTTGGGGACCATTGAGCAGAAACAAGAAGCTATACTCAAGATGACCCCATTTTTGAGGTAAAGCAAAAAATGGTGTTAGGAAGATGGTGAGGTGGGCCAAAGGACATTAAAGTCAGGAAGAAATGGGAGCTTTATTTTTAAAAAATAACTTTGTGATAACTGTTTTTCTCCGTATCTGCTAGTTAGTTTAATAAATGAGCTTAAGTAATTCCACGCAAATTATTTTAGACCACTTAACACTTCAAAGGTTTAGGAACTATAAAGAAAAAGAATCAGATAAAAAGGATTATCGTAGCCTCATTAGCTCATAGGCTAATCATAACTAGTCCATCTGCTGCCTAGACAAATTCTTGGTCCTTGGAGGAAGCACCCCTGTGCAAGAAAGCCTACAGTAGAAACATGTTCAGTTTTCACTGATGCACAGTGTGGGTACTATTACAATTTATTTATTTTATTTTATTTTTTTGAGTTGGAGTCTCACTCTGTCCGGCGATCCTTCTGCCTCAGCCTTCCAAGTAGCCGGAATTACAGGCACACGCTACCACGCCCAGCTGATTTTTTGTTTATTGTAGAGATGAGGTCTCGCTGCCCAGGCGGGTCTCGAACCCGTGAGCTCAGGCAGTCCACTCACCTCAGCCTCCCAAAGGCGCGGGATTACAGGCTGAGCCACCGAGCTCATCTAGCACCCACATTTAAGACTGAGGCACTATGTGGCTGAAAGCTCTGTGGACACAAATTGGCCAGTTACCTGTGGCCTTCACTGGCTGAGGTGTTTCACTGAGAAGTCCCTGACATCAGCATCATTGAGATTTTTCTATTAGGTTGATCAAAACTGCAGAGAAAAATTTTCTACTCTCTTACCTGGAGGGTAGACACCCGACTGCCATTGTCCTCACAGCTAAGGAAGAAGAGAGCTGTAGGATTTCAGTATTCAGTGTGTAAACTTTGTCTTAACATCCCTGTTTTCAGTACAGAACCTTTGCTTTCCTATGCCCAGGGTCCTCTAGTTGAGAGACTCTCTGTTATAGCCTCTCCTGAGAATAAATATTTCATCTTCTGCCAGAATGAAGGAAGGGCTGTTGCCTGGGGCAGGGATCTGGGAATATAACTGTTCTTTTTTTTTTTTTTTTTGAGTCGGAGTCTCACTCTGTCTCCCAGGTTAGATGCAATGGCACGCTCATGGCCACTGCAGCCCTGACCCGCTGCGCTCAGGTGATCCTTCCGCCTCAGCCTTCCAAGTAGCTGGAACTACAGGCATGCACTACCATGCCCGGCTTATTTTTTGATTTATTGTAGAGATGAGATCTCACCAAGTTGTCCAGACTGGTCTTGAACATGTGAGCTCAGGCAATCCTCTCACCTCAGCTTCCCAAAGTGCTGGGATTATAGGTGTGAGCCACTGTGCCCAGCCTAAAAAAGGAAATTTGTGAAGTCATCAGGTCTCGCCAAGTTGACGGGATTGATTTTGAACCCGTGGGCTCAGACAATTCACTCGCCTCGGCCTCCCAAAGTGCTGGGATTACAGGCTGAGCCACCGAGTCCAGCATACTATTACAATTTATTTAAGATGTACATTTTAGGCTGGGCACAGTGGCTCATGCCTATACTCTCAGCACTTTAGGAGGCTGAGTTGAGAGGACTGTCTGAGCCCACGGGTTCAAAACCAGCCAGGATAACTTGGCAAGACCTCATCTCTACAATAAAAATCAAGAAATCAGCCGGGCATAGGGACGCATGCCTGTAGTTCCAACTACTTGGAATGCTGAGGTAGAAGGATCACCTGAGCCCAGCAGGTTGAGGCAGCAGTAGCCCTGAGTGTGCCAATGCACTCCAGCCTGGGCAACAGAGTAAGACTCCAACTCAAAAAAAAAAAAAAGAAGCTGGGCTCGGTCACTCAGCCTGTAATCCCGTGCTTTGGGAGGCTGAGGTGAGTGGACTGCCTGAGCCCGCGGGTTCGAGACCCACGTGGGCAGGTGAGACCTCATCTCTACAATAAATCCAAAATCAGCTGGGCGTAGTAGCGCGCACCTGTAATTCTGGCTACTCGGAAGGCTGAGGCAGGAGGATGGCTGGAGCCCAGCAGGTTGAGGCTACAGTGGTCGGGAGCAGCCACTGCACTCCAGTCTGGGCGACAGAGTGAGACTCCAACTAAAAAAAAAAAATTAAAAAAAAAAGTACATTTTATGTCTTGCTGAAGAGATATTACATTAGTTAGCATTTTATGTTTTAATATTAGAACACTCCTTGTCTAATATCTTGGAATATCTTCCATGCTGTTCCTATCATTGGTAATGTTTCTAATAAAGTATGCCATGACAAAAATCTAAAGTGTTCAGATTGTTCTTTGAAAGCTCAGGGTTAAATGACAGACATAAAACAAACTCCCACTCACCCTCATAGCATTTACAATATATTAATGTTAAATTTGCATATTTTCACTCAACTCTACCCCCACTCTAAGTGCTTCATAGCAAGAACTGTGTTTACCCATTTGTAAAATCCCAGAGCCAGACTATGTATGCCTGATAACTGTAAAGTGGTCCCACTCCTTGTCTCCCAGGAACCCCTCAGTGGACGCCTAAAAGCAGCAGATAGTACCAAAACTCTTTACATGTTTTTTTCCCCATAAATACATACCCATGTGAAAATTCATTCATAAATTAGGCATAAGATATTAACAATAACTAGTAATACAATAGAACAAGTATAACAATATATTGTGACAAAAGTTATGTTACTGTGGTCTCTGTCTCTCTCAAAATATCTTAATATTTTCTTACTGTGGTTGACGATGGGTAACTAAAATCTTGGAAAGTGAAACCGCAGATGGAGGTGGGAGGTTGGAGAGAGTATTTCAGAGTTAAAAATAAAATCTAGATGGAAAAAAAAAGTCAGGTCTATTAACCAGAGTTAAAAATAAAATCTAGACAACAACAAAAAAAAGTCAGGTCTATTAACCAAAACTGATGAGTAACTTGTATCTTATCAGCATATCATTTGTAAAATTAAGTTACAGGTATGAAAAGGAAGGGTGGGTTATCCATGTTTGAGGGGAAAAATGAGGGAAGTGTGCCCCATTACCAAGAAACCCCCAAGAGGAGATAAAACCCTGGGGCAGTCAGGACCCTACAGTTCAGCTGTCCTAACAATCAGATATCCTAAAGCATAAAACCCAGAGTTTCTGAGACTTATTTTTATTTAACTGAAATTATTTTATTTTTAACTGAAATTCCCTTGAAGTCCTTATTCATAAACCTGCCTCAAAGTTTGGTTTCCAACACAAAATATGCATGCAAACATACCCAGCTCTATGCCTGGCATATGTGAGCCTTCACATGTCAGCTCCCCTGCCTCCTTCCCACAACAAATGACAGACTCAGATCAGGTCTTCTAACTCCATTTTCAGCCAAGTGTTCAGTATTAAAATACAGCTTCGTGTGTGTGTGTGTGTGTATGTGTGTGTGTGTGTGTGTGTGTGTATGCAGTTGGAAATCTTTATTAAAATGACTTGCTTCTAAACAAATAAGGACATTGCAATACATTGGTTTTTAAAATTTTCATTCAAAAGATTTATTTAGTTTTTTAGGTGAAATCACAGTAGTATGAGTTTTATCCAGAAAGTGAAAACAACTTCTATTCAGTAGTCATTAAAACAAGATTCCACCCGCATACAGTGAAAACAACAGCTCTTCTTTATTGCAAAAACCATACCAGAACATGGCAAGGATATAGTAATACCTCACAGATTTATATTTATATAAGTAAAATCAAGGCTGTCCATAATCTATTTTGTGAATCAAACCAAACTCAGAAATCCTCTGAACACCATGACCTTATAATCTTACTCTGTCCCTCTAGAGTAGATGCTATGTTGTTTTTGCCACTCAGCATCAATTCACCACTCTCTAGGATCTTCATACCACATCTTCTCAGGGAACTACCAGGTACAAAGGAAATTGACTCAAGGGGCTTGTGACCCTGGCCTGACCAAGGTACCACATCTCCCTGGAGTGACAAGCAGAGATAGATACATGACCACAATCAGTCCAGTCACAGTGAAAATCTCAGAAGGTTTCCTGCAATGATAGAACAAGAATGTTCACTCTTCTTACCTTAGATTTGAACCTGGAATAATGTTGCCCAAGGATTTGTTAGATGACATATTGCAACCACGAGAGAAGAGCCTGCAAAGTATAGTGTCAATAACAACAAAAAACAAATAAACGAACAAACACAAAACTTAAAGCCAAGAATAGATCCCAGTCATACTACTTGAGCCCTTAATCAGACAGACCTTGACAAAACAATTCCAAACTGTTTGGTCATGTGAACCAAGAAATCCCACCCCCCTTTTTTCTTAAATTTTTCTTGGATTAGATTTTTTTACCACATACAATACAGAAGGTATCGGAGATACATACTTCTTATTGAGACCATATACACAGTCACACCTTTCTACCTCTGAGGTGACCAGATCACACAAGTCCAAGGAATAAGCAAACATTCTTCTCTAGCAGGTGCAACTCCTACTCCACCTGTGAGAGGCCTTTACCTGCCTCTACTTATTCAACTGCCTATTCTGAAAAATCTCTAGTCTTCAATAGGGCTTTTACGTTTAAATGCTTTGAAGGCAGCTGTCAGTCTCATTTAACAATCTCGTTTATTTTTTAAATTAAAATTCATTGTTTCAACTGAAAAGTAAATTAATGGTAAATAAGATTTTGTAAGTAAGGATAAAGAAAACAGTATAAAGAGAACTTAGACATACAGATATTATAACTGTTGGTTAAGTAATAAAAATTACCTAAGAGAAATAGTTCCTATGCACCCTGTGAAAAAGAAGACAGTGCTATGCAGCCCTGTGTACCAGAATCAAGATTCAAGACAGACAAGATCAGAGATGGCAAGGAGATGTCAACACACATAACCACCTGGAAGCCTGCGTCTATTAGGATTCTTAGGTCAGGTCATGTCCAAGCTCAGCATGATGAATGATACCTATTCTGGATATGGGACAAAGAATGGGGGTAGCAGCACTCTGCATTCCAAATCGAGTTTAAACAATAAACTAGATCAGGCATTGAGGCTCACTTCTGTAATCCTAGCACTTTGGGAGGCCGAAGCAAGAGAATTGCTTGAGCCCAAGGAGTTCAGGACAAGCCTAGGCAACATAGTGAGACATCTTCTCTACAAAAATAAAAAAATTAGCTGGGCATGGTAGCACACACCAATAGTCCCAGTTACTCAGGAGGCTGAGGCGGAAGATCACTTGAGGCAGAGGGATCACTTAAGCCTAGAATGTCAAGGCTGTGGTGGCCATGAGAAACCTAGAAGACATGACCATAACCAAGTGAGCATGCTATTACACACTCTTAAATGAAAGGTAAGGGCTCAGCTCCAAACAAACATAAAACTAAACAACAACAGCAATAAACTAAGCTAACAAGATGGCATTTAGTCCTATTAAGTTTTATACACACTCTTAAATGAAAAGTAAGGGCTCAGCTCCAAACCCAGACTACCTGGGTTTAGACCCCACCCAATTCTCCCATTTGTCAGCTGTGTGTGAATTTGGCCAAGTTTTTCAACATATTTGTACCTCATTCTCCTCATGAAAAAGGGGCTAAGTCAAGAGTATCTACCTCACAGAGTCATTACGAAAAGTAAATTTATGTAAGGTGCAAAGACAGTGCTTGGCAGATACTAAGCACTATAAAAGCACTACATAAGCAGCATCAACTACACAAATGGCAAATGAGTGACATTAGGAATTATATTAAAAATCAGCCAAGCCGGGCTCAGTGGCTCAGCCTGTAATCCCGCGCCTTTGGGAGGCTGAGGTGAATGGATTGCCTGAGCCCGCAGGTTCGAGACCCACCTGGGCAGCGAGACCTCATCTGTACAATAAAATCAAAAAAATCAGCCGGGTGTGGTAGCGCATGCCTGTAATTCCGGCTACTTGGAAGGCTGAGGCGGAAGGATCGCCGGAGCCCAGCAGGTCCAGGCTGCGGTGACCGGAAGCGGCCACTGCACTCCAGTCTGGGCGACAAGAGTGAGACTCCAACTCAAAACAAAAAAACAAAAAAAAACCCAGCCAGGCGTGGTGGTGTGTATTTGTAATCCCAGTTACATAAGTGGCTGAGGTGGGTGGATCACTGAGAGCCAGGAGTTAGAGGTTGCAGTGAGCTATGACTGTGCCACTGCACTCCAGCCTAGGCAAGAGAACAAGACCCCATCTCTAAAAAAAAATTTAAAATTAGACAGGCATAGTGGCACACGCCTATAGTCCCAGTAATGAGAGAGCTTAAGGTAGTAGGATCCCTTGAGCCCAGGAGTTTGAGGCAGCAGTGAACTATGTTCGTGCCCCTGCACTCCAGCCTGGAGACAAAGCAAGACCATGCTGCTTTAAAAAAAAAAAAAAGTTAAGTTAGACAAAAAGCCAATGTAAAGATAGTAATTTTAAAAAATAACAAAATTGTATGCAAATAACAAAATGAGATGTCAGGATGAAATGCAGATGATACAATGAATCTAACTGTATTATAATTTTATGAGGATATTCTCACAGAAAGGGCAAGAGGTAGGGGGAGATGCTAACCAACATAACTTGGGAAAATGCTTTCACTGGATACACCAAGGCTAAAGACAAAATGAACTATACATATACACTGTACTCCAGTTGATAAATTTGTTTCTCATAAGGGTACCTATTTGTAATTTTCTTTTTCTTTTTTAATTTTTATATTTTAAATTGTGGGGTACATTCAGGGTTAGGTATACAAATATTCATTGTGCAAGTACTCTTGTTGATGAGGTGTGTCCCCCTTCCCCAGGCAGTTTCCCACTACTGCCAATCCCACCTCCCTGCCTCCCCACACCTTCGCAGTTTCCCACTGTCAATCCTTTTCTTATAGTATTACAACAGTTGTTCAATGCCCACTTATGAGTGAGAACCTGTGTTACTCAGTTCTTTGTTTCTGTGAAAGATCACTCAGTATTATAGAATTTAAGTCCATCCAGGTTGCTGTGAAGTTCATGATTTTGTCCTTCTTTATGGTTGCGTGATATTCCATTGTATATATGTACCAATGTGGTCATTTTTTTTTTTTTTTGAGTTGGAGTCTCACTCTGTCGCCCAGACTGGAGTGCAGTGGCCGCTCCCGGCCACTGCAGCCTCGACCTGCTGGGCTCCAGTGATCCTTCCACTTCAGCCTTCCAAGTAGCTGGAACTACAGGCATGCACTACCACGCCCGGCTAGTTTTTGATTTATTGTAGAGATGAGGTCTCACCAAGTTGCCCAGGCAGGTCTCGAACCCACAGGCACAGGCAATTCACTCACCTCAGCCTCCCAAAGGCGCGGGATTACAGGCTGAGCCACCGAGCCCGGCCGTGGTCATCTTTTAAATCCTCTTTTGATGGGCAGCACAACTGGTTCCATGTTCTTGCTATTGTGAACAATCCTGCGATAAACATACGTGTTTATATCTTTTTTATAGAGTGATCTGAGTTCTTCTGGGTATATTCCCAGAAGGGGGATTGCGGGGTCATATGGAAGGTCAATTTTTAGAACATTTAGGAATTACCACACTGTTTCCCTGTTTGTACTCTACATGTATACTTACACACTAATGAGGTTGGGGTTGGGGTTGGGATTAGGGTTAGGGTTAAGAGTTACACAAGCTGGGCTCGGTGGCTCAGCCTGTAATCCTGCGCCTTTGGAAGGCTGAGGTGAGTGGATTGCCTGAGCCCTCGGGTTTAAGACCCGCCTGGGCAGCGAGACCTCATCTCTACAATAAATAAAAAAATCAGCCAGGCGTGGTAGCGCATGCCTGTAATTCCGGCTACTTGGAAGGCTGAGGCGGAAGGATCGCCGGAGCCCAGCAGGTTCGAGGCTGCGGTGGCCAGGAGCGGCCACTGCACTCCAGTCTGGGCAACAGAGTGAGACTCCAACTCAAAAAAAAAAAAAAAAAGAGTTACACTTATTTGCTTATTTGCAAATAAACTGTAGATAATGTGAACCAGGTTTCTCAAGTTAAAGACATAAGTTACAAATAAGCAAGAGGTGGTGATGGATTAGGTTCAGAGATATCGATATGAACTCTTATTTATTTTTGACTTGGAGTCTTATTCTGTCCCCCGGCTGGAATGCAGTGGCACATTCATGGCTACCACAGCCTCAGCCACATGCTAGGCTCAGGTGATCCTTGTGCCTCAGTCTTCCAAGCAGCTGGAATTACAGGCACATACCACTATGCCCACTAATTTTTTTATTTATTGTAGTGATAAGGTCTCGCCGAGTTGCCCAGGGTGGTCTGTCACTTCCACCTCCCAAATTGCTGGAATTATAGGTGTGAGCCACTGTGCCCAGTCCTATATTTATTTTTAAATAGATGCAGACAGATACAGAAACATAGATATGTATGCACATGTGGGTTAGCTGACATACATGCATTTCCAAGCTCTGTCCAACAAACAGTGACAGACACCTCAGGAGTAACAAGCATACCCAGCACCCCTAATTTTTGTTCCTAAATACCATCATCCTCCAATGCAAAGAAGCAGAGCTCTGGAGAATGGCTAGTTCTTGAGCTGGGACTGGGAAAACACAAGGCAACCCTACAGCAGAAAGGAAATGCTCAAAAGATGAAAGGACAGGGGTTTGTCTAAGGCAGGAATCAACTTGAAGGAATTCCCAACAGCCAAAGCAGAATAATATGAGCAGCAAAATAAATCTTGACAGTATTACAAATGAATTTATAAGTATTCATGATATAAATAAGTGATTAAACAAATACGTAAAAGAGGGAGAAAGGGCCAATCTTCCTTATAGGTCATTTCAGATCATATACACGTATACTTTCCCACTGTGGAGGCAGAATTCAATTCCCTTCTCCTTGAGTGTGAGTTAGGCTAGACTCAGTGACTCATTTCCAAAGAAGAGTTCAGAAAGGAAAACAGAAATGTTTCAGTGGAGAAACCTAGTAAGACACCACCACAATCAAGTGATCATGGTACATACTCCTGATGTGACATAATGAGAAAGGCATTTCAGCTCGGTAGTATCCTTCTCCAAACTCCATAACCCCAAATCTCAATCTAATCATATGAAAAAAATCTGATAAACCCAAATCAAATAACATTCCTACAAAATATATGACCAATACTCTTTTAAAACTAAAGAGGTCATAAAAAAACAAGGAGAGGCTAAGAAACTACTAAAGATTAAAGAGACTAAGGAGACATGACAACTAAATGCAATGTGATATCCTAGATTAAATCCTGGAACAAAAAAATAACACTTGGCCTGAGCCCATGGGATCGAGACCAGCCTGGGCAACTTGGTGAGACCTCATCTCTATAATAAATCAAGAAAAATGAGCCAAGCTTGGTGGCACATGCCTGTAGTTCCAGCTACTTTTAAGTTGAGGCAGAAGGATTACCTGAGTGCAGCAGGTCGAGGCTGCGGTTGCCATGAGCGTGCCACTGCACTCTAGCCTGAGTGACAGAGTGAGACTTCAACTCCAAGAAAAAAAAAAAGAACATCAGTGGAAAAACTGGCAAAAATCCAAATAAAGTCTCAAGTTTAGTTAATGATGACACACTAACATTGATTTCTTAGTTTTGACCAATGTACCATGACTACACAAAACTAAAATTATTCCAAAATAAAGTTTTCAAATAAAAATTAGATTAGATAACAAGGCATATAAATACATTTTTTTTTTTTTTTTTTTTGAGTTGGAGTCTCACTCGGTCGCCCAGACTGGAGTGCAGTGGCCGCTCCCGGCCACCGCAGCCTCGGCCTGCTGGGCTCCGGCGATCCTTCCGCCTCAGCCTTCCGAGTAGCCGGAATTACAGGCATGCGCTACCACGCCCGGCTGATTTTTTGATTTATTGTAAAGATGAGGTCTCGCTGCCCAGGCGGGTCTCGAACCCGCAGGCTCAGGCAATTCACTCACCTCAGCCTCCCAAAGGCGCGGGATTACAGGCTGAGCCACCGAGCCCGGCTATAAATACATTTTTTTAAAAAATGACATTCACATTTTAAAATGACAAACAAGGTTGGGCGCAGTGGCTTATGCCTATGAGTCCAATACTTTGGGAGGCCAAGGTGGGAGGATTGTTTGAGGCCAAGAGTTCCAGGCCAACCTGGACAACATAGGGAGCCGTTTCTACAAAATAAAAAAAAAAAAAAAAATTAGCCAGGAGTGTTGGTATGCACCTGTAGTCCCAGCTACTCAGGAAGCTAAGGCAGAAGGATTGCTTGAGCCCCAGAAGGCAAGGCTGTGGTGAGTCGTGATCATGCCACTGCATTCCAGACTGGGCAACAGAGGAAGACCACCGACTCAAAATAAAATGACAGACAGGACAGAAATACACTAAATAACGCATTTTTTAATGCGTTAAACAGGAAAAGACAAAAAAAGAACAGTTAATTAAAACTATTTAAAAACATAGGGTTAAAGAAACCCTTATACTTTACCTTATACTTTAATAAATCTTCAAAAAATTTGAGGGAAAAATTCTTGCATATAATTCTACTATTTTAAAATTGAAATAACATTACTTGAATAATTTTAAAAGATTTTTTAAAAAGTCTCCAAAGGAGCCTATACAATCACATGTCTAGTTAAAGTGATAACGCACTTTTAGACTACCTTAACAGAAATACAGAATTTGAATCAGAGGAGGTAATTATGATTGAACATGTACTGAACAAACCAATTAAAAGGAGTCTACACAATTAGGGCCAGTTTAGTTGTGTTTAAGATGGACAGAAAAGGCTGGGCGTGTAATTTCAGCACTTTGGGAAGCCGAGGCGAGATTGCCTGAGCCCGCGTCTCTACAATAAATCACAAAAACTAGCTGGATGTGGTGGCATGCATCTGTAGCTCCAGCTACTTGGAAGGCTGAGGTGGAAGGATCGCCTAGTCCAGCAGGTGGAGGCTGCAGTGATTGTGAGTGTGCTGCTGTACTCCAGCCTGGGTGACAAGAGTAAGACTCCAACTCAAAAAAAAAAAAAAAAAAAAAAAAAAAAGAACAGGAAAACATGGTCTTTTCCCCCAGATGGGAGCATATAATACAGAAAAGAACATTTGAGTAGCCAGGCATGGTGGCTCACACCTGTAATCCCAGTACTTTGGGAAGCCGCGGCAGAAGGATTGCTTGAGCCCAGGAGTTCGAGACCAGCCTGGGCAACATAGCCAGAACCTGTCTCTGTCAAAAAACAAAAACAAAAAACAAGCTGGTTGCAGTGGCTCATGCCTGTAATCCCAGCACTTTGGGAGGTGGAGGTGAAAAGATTGCCCGATCCCAGGGGTTTAAGACCACCTGGGCAACATGGCAAGACCTCATCTCTACAATAAATCAAAAAATTAGCTGGGTGTGGTGGTATATGCCTGTAGTTCCAGCTACCTGGAAGGTTGAGGTGGCCGTGGGCATGCCACCCCACTCAAGCCTGGGCAAGAGTGAGACTCTAACTAAAAACAAAAAACAACAACAAAAAAATCATCTGAGTTTGGAGTTGTATAGAGAAAGACGTTAATATATATTCAAGCATTTAACAAATATTCATTGTGCATCTAATACGTGCCAGGCACTCCAATACAACCAAAGACTTAGCAATTAACAAAACAGACAAAAATCTGTGACCTCGCAGAACTTAAAATCTAGTTGGAGCTGGGCTCGGTGGCTCAGACTATAATCCCGAGCCTTTGGGAGGCTAAGGTGAGTGGATTGCCTGAGCCTGCGGGTTTGAGACCCACCTGGGCAACTTGGTGAGATCTCATCTCTACAATAAATCAAAAAATAAGCTGGGCGTGGTAGCGCATGCCTGTAGTTCCAGCTACTTGGAAGGCTGAGGCGGAAAGATCGCCAGAGCCCATCAGGTCAAGGCTGCGGTGGCCGGGAACGGCCACTGCACTCCAGTCTGGGTGAGAGAGTGAGACTCCAACTCAAAACAAACAAACAAACAAAAATCTAGTTGGACACAAACAGTCAAAGTAAAGTAATGCTTTGCGTGTAAGATGATGCTGAGTGCTATGGAAAAAACAAACAGGTAAGCAAAGTTGGCAGACAAAGAAACCTGCGCTGAAGCAGTGGGAACACTTGCTGTGTGACAAAGCCCAAGGGACACACAGATCCCACCAACCAACAGCAATTATCTAACAGCAAATCCAGTAGCAAAACAGGTAATTAACTTTTTCTAGTAAAGATTCCAAGAATAATTAAATATCCATCTAATACAGATTTCAGTAACTCCACAATACCTCAGTGGTCAACATAGCTTTATAGAATTTAAATCAGACATTAAAACTGGCATTCAAGAGTTGCTAGCTGGCCCAGTTCTGGTTAATCAGCAGGTCTAATTATACTGAACAAAGACTAAAAGCACCATTTTAAAAAACATATTTATGCAAATAGTCATTCTCTATGTTAGTATTATTAAGCCAAATTAAAGAAACCGATCTGTTATAAAATTAATCCTGAGGCAATATCACTCTATTATAAGCTCTAACATTGGCTATTCAGTTTTAACAAAATAGCATCCTTAAATTTGTGTAACTAATTTGATGGCCTATATTTAATTTGTAAATGTGGTTTTACCATAAGGAGTGTATAGCAGTACATTTTTATATTAACAAAATTAAAGTCAAGTCAACCCTAGGATTCCAACCAACACTCAAGTTTGAAAAACATCATATGAAAAAAAAAAAAATGAAGCATTGAAATAATTCAGGAATAAAGTGATAACGGCCCTGACTAGGTTGATGACACTGAGAGTAGAGGAAAAAAGGTGACAAAAGTATTCTAAAATTAAAAATCCTGGCCAGGCATAGTGGCTCACACCTATAATCCCAACACTTTGGGAGGCCAAGGTGAGAGGACTGTCTGAGCCCATGAGTTCGAGACCAGCCTACACAACTTGGAGAGACCTCATCTCGACAATAAATCAAAAAATTAGCCAGGAGTGGTGGCGCATGCCTGTAGTTTCAGCTACTTGAAAGGTAGAGGTGGAAGGATCGCCTGAGCCCAGCAGGTCGAGGCTGTGGAGGCCATGAGCGTGCCACTGCACTCCAGCCTGGGCGACAGTGAGACGCTGACTTAAAAAAAAAAAGTAACAACAAGCCTATTACAATCAGGATCTCCATGGACACCAAAATCCAGAGACTAAAGTTTCTTATATAAAATAGCATAGCATTTGTATATAACCTGTGCACATCCTTCTGTACACTTTAAGTCATCTCTAGATTACTTATTATACCTAATAAATGTAAATGTTATGTAAACAGTTATCTGTATCTTTTTATATTTATTTTATTGTAGTATTGTTATTTTTTTCCCAAATATTTTAAATCCAGTTGTTGAATTCAAAGACGCTGAGCATGCAGATATGGAGGGCCAATTGTACATGTTAATATAAATAACACTTTTTATAAAAACGATTTTACTTTAAAAATTAGTGAGTGGCATGTTACATCTTTGACAATTTCTTCAATATCTGTCTAATAGAAGACAACTAGAGTCTCATATCTGCTTCTGCATTCAATCTGTTCTAATATGTTACCTTGATTGAAGTATATGAAGAAAATCCGATCTCAAACAGATATTTATCTAGAAAAGGAAGGAGTGCTTGAATAGCCTTTTCAGATAATTTTGGATCTCATGCTTTGATATTTCATCAAAACTGTTCTATGACAAAAGTGGTTAGTTCAACTTACAATTTAATCTCACAGGTGCCTTTTCTCGAGACCACCACCACACATACGTAAGTAATGGCTATTTCCCATAAGATTAGATACCACATGAAATCTGGAATTTATCAATGGAGTTTTCCCATTCTGCTACATTAAAATTCATTGGTCTATTCAATTTGAGTGAATCTTTAATCCATGCATGCTATTATAACTTCATCATTCCTCATTTGAAAAATATTGGTTCAATGAGTTATACAGATTTTTCAGAAGTTGGCATATTTCAAAAAATCATATTTGTTAAACCCACTAATCTCATCAGGAAGTCTAAATACTAGGAGGCTATCAAGCTCACAGTAACAGACACGGGTTTTCCAAAAATTCTAATTTTTTTTTTTTTTTTTTGAGTTGGAGTCTCACTCTGTCACCCAGACTGGAGTGCAGTGGCCGCTCCCGGCCACCGCAGCCTCGACCTGCTGGGCTCTGGCGATTCTTCCGCCTCAGCCTTCCAAGTAGCTGGAATTACAGGCATGCGCTACCATGCCTGGCTGATTTTTTTGATTTATTGTAGAGATGAGGTCTCGCTGCCCAGGCGGGTCTCGAACCCGCGGGCTCAGGCAATCCACTCACCTCAGCCTCCCAAAGTCGCAGGATTACAGGCTGAGCCACCAAGCCCGGCTCAAAAATTCTAATTTTTGCTTGAAAGCTCAAATGCTCTCATCGGCAACAGGGTCAATTGTTTTCCTCAAAGTGACAAGTTAACCTCATTGATTTGAGAGAAAGTCTGCCACACACCAAGTCATAGTTTGTCAGACCTTCTTTTAAGTGAAATGTAGCTTTTTTGTTGTTTTATTTTTTTTGACTTGGAGTTTCACTCTGTCGCCCAGACTGGAGTGCAGTGGCTCCTGGCCACTGCAGCCTCGACCCACTGGGTGTTGGCGATCCTTCTGCCTCAGTCTTCCGAGTAGCTGGAATTACAGGCACGCGCTACCATGCCCGGCTGATTTTTTGATTTATTGTAGAGATGAGGTCTCGCCAAATTGCCCAGGTGGGTCACGAACCCGTGGGCTCAGGCAATCCACTCACCTCAGCCTCCCAAAGCGCAGGATTACAAGCTGGGCCACCGAGCCCAGCTGAAATGTAGTTTTCCAAGAAAATAGTAGTTAGTACAGCCTGTGATTTATCACACAAGTGCTTTCCCTCAAAACCCAACATACTTCAACGTGCAGAAGCATTTTATGCAATTCCTATTGTTTCACAGGATGTTAAAAATGTGTACATTCAAGGATCAAGATTCAAAATAAAACTAATCATTTTTACTACTTCTCAAGCAAAACGGGCTTTTTTTTTTTTTTTTTTGAGTTGGAGTCTCACTCTGTCTCCCAGACTGAAGTGTAGTGACCGCTCCCGGCCACCGCAGCCTCGACCTGCTGGGCTCCGGCGATCCTTCCGCCTCAGCTTTCCGAGTAGCTGGAATTACAGGCATGTGCTACCACACCCAGCTGATTTTTTGATTTATTGTAGAGATGAGGTCTCGCTATCCAGGCGGGTCTTGAACGCGCGGGCTCAGGCAATCCACTCACCTCAGCCTCCCAAAGGCGCGGGATTACAGGCTGAGCCACCGAGCCCGGCTTGGGCTTTTTTTTTTACTACAAGTACTAAGAAGCCAACAGTTTTTGCCTACCATTGCTTTTGCACCACAGGTACAAGTGTCAACACAGTTAAAATATAAGGCAAATGATAACTTAGTATTATTATGAAAACAGTTATGATATCACAGATCCCCAGGAGTCTAGGACCACATTTGAGAACATAAGTATATCCAGACACCATATGAATCAGAAATCATAATGCCTCCCTGCCTTTTCATTTGCCTAGCAGAGAACCTGGAACAATGTATTCAAATTATGTATTTCTTTTCTTTTTTTTTGAGTTGGAGTCTCACTCTGTCGCCCAGTCTAGAGTGCAGTGGCACACTCATTGCCACTGCAACCTCAATCTACTGGGCTCAGGAGATCCTTCTGCCTCAGCTGTCCAAGTAGCTGGAACCACAGGCATGCACCATCACACCCGGCTAATTTTTTAATTTATTGTAGAGATAAGGTCTCACCCTGTCGCCCAGGCTGGTCTCGAACCCACAGGCTCAGGCAATCCTCTCGCCTCTGCCTCCCAAAGTGCTGGGATTATAGGTGTGAGCCACTGCACCTGGCTCAAGTTATATAGTTCTAAAGACAGATTTACAAGAAGGAAACCTAGTAATCATCACTCTTTTTTCATTTCCTACAACACATGTTCAAAGAAAAAAATCACCACTCTTGCAACTAAAAAAAGACAAAAATCTATGTGAAGAGTATTCTATAGAATCCCAATCAGTCTGTCATATATCAGTGTCAAATTAAGAGACTAAAAACTAATAACATTTGTTTTAAACAAATTGCTTCTGCTTTCACTCATCTTCTCCAACCCTTATCACTCTAAGAAGATATATCATCATTGGTCATGCTTCTGACTCTCCTGCAACCCTAAAACAACTCATCCTATCAATTTCCTATATACATAATCACACTATGCCCTACTCCCATAATAGAAAGATAAAATATAAATCTTGCTTCAGGGACCTTTTTGCTTCCTTGAATGTCTCTATATTTAAAAAAAAAAAAAGGAGACTGGCAAAAACACACACACAAACTCATTACTGTAGGACCCAAACATTCCACTCAAATGACTTAAGACTTGCAAATGCTAGAAGAAATTTCTGTTGAAGGTCTTAAGAAACGGCAGGAATGGAAAGTCATTACCAAGCCAACTCCTGTGAGAGATCCATCCAAATGTGGGAACTACAACTAGTTTCAGTGTCTGTACTTCAGTGGATTACTGGTACGTGCAACCACTGAAGAGAAATACAAGTGTAGAATGAACAGCACTTGTATTCAGGGACTCTTTAAGAAAAAGATATGCTAACCACTGATGAAAGGAAAAAATAAGAGAAAAAAGTAAAGATCATAGTTGTAGTCCTGGTTTCAGTTGTATTAAAAAGTTGTAAGACACAGGCTGGGCATGGTGACTCACTACTATGATCCCAGTACTTTGGGAGGCCAAGGTGAGAGGACTGCCTGAGCCCATGGGTTTGAGACCAGCCTGGGCAATTTTACAATAAATCAAGAAATTAGCCGGGTGTGGTGGCACGTGCCTGTAGTTCCCGTTATTTGGAAGGCTGAAGCAGAAGGATTACCTGAGCCTGGCAGGTCGAGGCTGCAGTGGCCGTGAGCATGACACCGCACTCAAGAGAGTGAGACTCTGACTCAAAAAAAAAAAAAAAGACACAGGAAAATTACAGTAATCTAGGAATCTTAGCTGAATGACAGGAAACATTAACCTGATTGTTGCAGCAAAAGGGAGTAGATTCTGCAGTAATATTATTTTCTACAAAAGATCACATTCCTCCTTGCAGCAAGAGCAAACTCATGAGTTCAACATGGAGTACAAAATGTGGGGCTCAGTGGCTCAGTCTGTAATCCCACGCCTTAGGAGGCTGAGGTGAGTGGATTGCCTGAGCCCGTGGGTTCAAGACCCACCTGGGCAACTTGGCGAGACCTCATCTCTACAATAAATCAAAGAAATTAGCCGGGCGTGGTAGCGCACGCCTGTAGTTCCAGCTACTCGGAAGCCTGAGGCGGAAGGATCGCCGGAGCCCAGTAGGTCGAGGCTGCGGTGGCCGGGAGCGGCCACTGCACTCCAGTCTGGGCAACAGAGTGAGATTCCAACTCCAAAAAAAAAAGAAATGGAGTACAAGGACCAGCACTCCTGTGTTTTGTTCCTTTTTTGTTTCTTGCCACGCACACACACATATATGTGTGTGTTTGAGGCAGTGTCTCACTCTGTCACCCTGGCTGGAGTGCAGTTGCACAATCACAGCTCACTGCACCACAGACATCCTGGGCTCAAGCAATCCTTCCACCTCAGCCTCCCAAGTAGCTGAGACTACAGGGGCGGACCAACACACCCAGCTAATTTTTTTTATTTTTTGTAGAGATGAGGTCTCATTATGTTGCCCAGACTGGTCTCTAACTCCTGGGCTCAAGGGATCCTACTGCCCCAGCCTCCCAAAGTGCTGGGATTATAGGCATGAGCCATGCACCTAGCCTCCTGTGTTAATCTTTAAGTATAATCAGTTTACAAAGACATGTCTTAGAAAAGAAATGGCCAGGCCAGGCTTGGTGGCTCAGCCTGTAATCCCAGCGCTTTGGGAGGCCGAGGTGAGCGGATTGCCGGAGCCCGAGGGTTCGAGACCTGCCTGGGCAGTGAGACCTCATCTCCACAATAAATCAAAAGATCAGCCAGGCAGTAGCGTGCGCCTGTAATTCCGGCTACTCGAAAGACTGAGGCAGAAGGATCGCCGGAGCCCAGCAGGTCGAGGCTGCGGTGGCCGGGAGCGGCCACTGTATTCCAGTCTGGGCGACAGAGTAAGACTCCAACTCAAAAAAAAACAAAAAAAAAAAGAAGAAAAGAAATGGTCATATAAACTTCAACCCACTGAAGAACTCAACTATCATAAATGTTTTAGAGAATTTGCCTGAACAATGGATATAACAGATTCACTAAATTAACAACTAAAGAATAAAGTTTTCCTTGAAAACTATACTAAATCTGTAAGTTAAATCCTCTTATTTTGCTGGGAAAATACTCAGTTTATTAAGAAACTGTTGTTGGAGGGAAAAGGGAATAAAAAACTATGTACCAGAAACCAAAGCTGATACATACTTCATAAAAAATTCAAAAATGCAACATCTGTTATTTTGACATTCCATAGAATATAAGTAAAGAGAATAAAAAGGCAGGTAAATCTTAGCTGGGCGCAGTAGCTCATGCCTGTAACCCCAGCACTTTAGGAGGCTGAAGTGAGAGGACTGCCTGAGTCATGCGTTCAAGACCAGCCTGGACAACTTGGCAAGACCTTGTCTCTACAATAAATCAAAAAATTAGCTGGGCATGGTGGCACATGCCTGTAGTTCCAGTTACTCGGAAGGCTGAGGGAGAAGAATCACCTGAGCCTAGCAGGTAGAGGCTGCGGTGGCCATGAGCATATCATTGCACTCCAGCATGGGCAACAGAGTGAGACTCTGACTCAAAAAAAAAAAAAAAAGTAGGGAAGTCTGTTACCAGATATTCTTTCTGTTAGGAACTCTATTTTAAATCTTATACCTCACATACACCAACACCTACCTTAACTTAAACAAACTTAAGAACACAATGAACAAATTTTTGGAGAAAGCTCAATTTAGGTAGATACAATGGTTCTACGAACAGTTTCAGACAAGTGTATGCCTAAGTGAGCATGAGAGGGGTGTCAAGACTCTGCTATTCCCATAACCTGCTTGGTGCATCCCTCAGGCTGGGGGTATTTAGCCACTCAGAGTGATTCCAGTGTTCAAAGATAAGTATGTATCATATATTATCCCACTAAGAGCAAACCAATAACTCTGTGCTCAACAGAAGAACAATAATCTGTTTTCATTCCAGAGGAAAAACGTGCTGGCCTTGGACCTAAAGAGACGGTATCTGTTGTGATAAGTCATCTTCCTACAAACTTTCCATGCGTAATTTTGCTGACATACTATTTTTGCCTTGCACATTGACCTTATATCATAATCCCCAAATAAGATGCAATTCCTTCTATATTCTAAAGACAGAATCATAAAATGGACTGGGTGGTTCAAACTACTAATCCCAAAACATTTACAGAACCCCTCAGAATTTCCAGGTATCCTAAACCAAATAACCATTTTCTCATGGTTTCAGCACTTCAGTTTGGTGTATGCCACCACAGTACTTTCAAGAAAGTACAAATGTTTGCAAGTGCCATTTCTTTTCTTTTCTCTTGAGCCAGGGTCTCACTCTATTGCCCAGGCTGGAGAGCAGTGGAATGATCAGTCACCTCAGTCTCAACTTTCTGGGCTTAGGCAATCCTTTTCTGAGCCTCCCGAGGAGCTGAGACTACAGGCATGCACCACCACACCTGGCTAATTTTTCTAAAATTTTGTACAGACAAAGTCTCACTATGTTGTGCAGGCTGATCTCCAACTCCTAGGCTCAAGCAATCCTCTTACCTCAGCCTCCAAAGTTCTAGGATTACACATGTGAGCCACCGCGCCCAGCCACAAGTGCCTTTTTTTTAGATTGAAAAACATAATTTATGTACAAAGTAAACTGGCGATATATATATATATATATATATATATATATAGAGAGAGAGAGAGAGAGAGAGAGAGAGAGAGAGAGAGAGAGCGAGAGAGAGGAGATTCACCTCCCCAAGGTAGAGAAGGCCAAAGCTTAGAAAAACACAGCAGCCATAGCTCCAAGAGTCAAATGGCCTGACCGGTGCTTAACAAAAACAATGGTCTCACAAATGTCATTTAGTCTATGCCTACCAACAGAACCCCCAGCTCCCCCCACACACACAGAATGAGACCCTTCAGAAATTCCTTTGGCCCATCTTGGCCTTGAAGTTCATCATCTTGCTAAGAATACCAATAGTTCAGGGATAAGATGGAAGTAAAGAAAGTAGGAACAGTGGAGAGCTATAATACTTTTCATGGTCATCCTATACTTAAAATTTATCACAACTATTAATACACTGCTGATGTAATTGAAAACTTCAAACCCTTCAAGTATTATTTACTTAACAACTGATGAAAGTTGTTAGTAGTTGGGCTATAGTTTGAAAATGTCCTCTTCAAAATTCAGATCTGCCAACGTAACAGTATTAAGAGGTAGGACCTTTAAGAGTTGATCAGCCCGTGAGGGCTCCTCTCTCCTGAACGAGATTAGGTGCCTTTAGTCTTATTTAGGGGTATGAGGTAGTTGTTCTTTGCTTGTCCTTCACCTTCCGCTACGCGAGGACACAGTAAGAAGGGCCCTTACCAGATCCAAGTACCTTGATCTTGGACTTCCCAGCTTCCAGAACTGTGAGAGATAAATGTCTGTTCATTATAAATTACCTAGAGAATCCAGAAATAAAAGCACAGACCTTCAACCAATACATCTTCAACAAAGCCAACAAGAATAAACACTGAAGAAAGGAAACCATATTTAGCAAATGGTGCTGGGAAAACTGACTAACCACATGCAGAAGAATCAAACTGGATCCCTACCTATCACCATATATAAAAATTAACTCAAAATGGATCAAGGACTTAAAAATGAAACCTCAAACTATAACCCCAGCACTCTGGGAGGTGGAAGTGAGAGGATGCCCGAGTTCAGGGATTCAAGACCAGCCTGGACAACTTGCTGAGACCTCATCTCTACAATACATCAAAAAATTAGCTGGGCATGGTAGCACATGCCTGTAGTTCCAGATACTTGGAAGGCTGAGGTGGAAGGATCACCTGAGCTCAGCAGGTTGAGGCCATGGTAACCATGATCATGCCACTACACTCTAGCCTGAGCAAGAGTGAGACTCTGACTCAAAAAAAAAAAAAAAAAATCTTAGAAGAAAACTAAGGGAACACCCTCCTGGACATGGACCTAGGCAATGAATTCATGGCCAAGTCCTCAAAAGAAAATGCAGTAAAATCAAAAATTGACAGGCGGGACCCTTATCAAACTAAAAAGTTTATAGACCAGGTGCAGTGGCTCATGCCTGTAATCCAAGCACTTTGGGAGGCTGAGGTGAGAGGATTGCCTGAGCTCAGGGGTTCGAGACTAGCCTGAGTAACATGGTAAGACCTCATCTCTACAATAAATCATAAAATTAGCCAGGTGTAGTGGTACATGCATGTAGTTCTGGCTACTCAGAAGGCTGAGGCAGAAGGATCGCCTGAGCCCAGCAGGTCAAGGCTGCAGTGGCCATGAGTGTGCCACTGCACTCCAGCGTGAATGACAGAGACTCCAACTCAAAAAAAAAGAAAAAGAAAAAGAAATGAAAGGGCTAGAATTAATGGTAGCTAGAGACTACCATTAATAATCTATAGGCTCTAAGGTAGAAAAACATGACTTTCTATTGATAATCTAGACTTAAAAGTTGGTATTTTAACTAGTATAGAACACCTCTTTCTAGAGAGTAAGGAAGAGAATATCTCATTCTTTTTTTTTTTTTTTTTTTTTTTTAATTAATCAGTATTTTTATTATAGTTTTGTGGGGTACAGTTAAGGGTTAGGTGTACAATTACGTTTCATGGAATGTTCTTTCTTAACAGAGTTTTTTGATGTTGTTTCTTAACAGGTTTCTTTTCAAGTCTTAATAGAGTGGGTTCACTTTTGTAGTTTAGCCCTTGGCTTAAATGATACCACTTCAGAGTTTATCTTCCTAAAATAGACTCCTGGTCACTGTGTCTTGTCACCTTATGCAGCTGACTGTCTCCCCCCAAGAGTATCAGTGCCATGACAGCAGACAGCAGTGACTTGACTGCCTAGTCCACATCATACCCCAGGGCTGAGAGCAATGCTGACACCTTGTGAATGAATGCTGACTGCTTCATAAACAGTTGGTATGGTTGTAATTATGTTCTAGATACCGACCTGGTTTCTGACAGCCCCTGGCCATATTGTCTGGCCTGGTCCAGGAAGCACAGGACTCCAGAGGCTCTTGATCTAGACCAGGGCCAGCCCTGGGTGTGACACCTTACAGGCTGTAAAGCACAGGTTGGGTAAGTTTACAGGTTATATGGGCATCATCCTCTTTCATGCCTTTGTCGATCACCTCTGAACTATG
>NW_007247071.1:236628-239303 GCF_000164805.1 Carlito syrichta
CCCTCCTGGACATGGACCTAGGCAATGAATCATGCCAGTCCTCAAAAGAAAATGCAGTAAAATCAAAAATTGACAGGCCGGGACCCCTATCAAACTAAAAAGTTTATAGACCAGGTGCAGTGGCTCATGCCTGTAATCCCAAGCACTTTGGGAGGCTGAGGTGAGAGGATTGCCTGAGCTCAGGGGTTCGAGACTAGCCTGAGTAACATGGTAAGACCTCATCTCTACAATAAATCATAAAATTAGCCAGGTGTAGTGGTACATGCATGTAGTTCTGGCTACTCAGAAGGCTGAGGCAGAAGGATCGCCTGAGCCCAGCAGGTCAAGGCTGCAGTGGCCATGAGTGTGCCACTGCACTCCAGCGTGAATGACAGAGACTCCAACTCAAAAAAAAAGAAAAAGAAAAAGAAATGAAAGGGCTAGAATTAATGGTAGCTAGAGACTACCATTAATAATCTATAGGCTTTAAGGTAGAAAAACATGACTTTCTATTGATAATCTAGACTTAAAAGTTGGTATTTTAACTAGTATAGAACACCTCTTTCTAGAGAGTAAGGAAGAGAATATCTCATTCTTTTTTTTTTTTTTTTTTTTTTTAATTAATCAGTATTTTTATTATAGTTTTGTGGGGTACAGTTAAGGGTTAGGTGTACAATTACGTTTCATTCAGACACCCTGTTGATAAGAGGTGTTTTCCCAGCCCCAGACAGATATTTGCTACTGTTAATCCCCTCCCCCTCCCCCCCATAGTTTCCCAGTACCGTCAGTCATTTTCTTATAGTATTACATTGGATGTTCAAGGTCCATTATATGAGTGAGAACATGTGAGAATATCTCATTCTTTATCTGAATAACCCTAATGGGTACAAACTGTGAGCCGGGCTCAGTGGCTCAGCCTGTAATCCCAGCACTTTGGGAGGCTGAGGTGAGTGGATTGCCTGAGCCCATGGGTTTGAGACCCACCTGGGCAACTTGGCAAGACCACATCTCTACAACAAATCAAAAAATTAGGCAGGCGTGGTAGCACGCGCCTGAAGTTCCAGCTACTTGGAATGCTGAGGTGGAAGGATCTCCGGAGCCCAGCAGGTTAAGGTTGCGGTGGCTAGGAGCGGCCACCGCACTCCAGTCTGGGTGAGAGTAAGACTCCAACTCAAAAAACAAATAAACAAACAAACTGTGACACCCCATGAATAGTTTGAATAAGTTTTCTTTTCTAAAAAATGTGTATAGTATAGCTAGCTAGCTAGTTTCATGCTATTAGTGGATGACAAGTGACATCGGACAAATGGTAAAGAAAAACTATTTTACTTCTTTAACTACAAGAGTAAATTCTTTATGAAGAATTGGGAACTAGTAAGTGTGAACTTGCCAGTTTAGATGTAATTGCTTATAAAGCTAGTTTAGTCAAATATATCATAGTCCATTATGGTAAAAAGCTTTTAAGTACTATTATGCTCATAACGCAAAGACACGAAAGAAAAAACAGGCTTACGGTTAGCATTAGATGTTTCATGAATTGATTAACTGACAAAGAATTTAGGAGAAAGGCATATAATACAACTACTCAATTAAATGCCATCCAGGGAGAATCAAACAACCATCTGTGATAGTAACGTGACCTTAAGCACAACATTTCTCAAACTCTCCAGAGAAATAGTCCTAAGTGAATAACCAAAACCGAGTACTAAGCCTGATATTTGAGCTAAAAAAAACAACCAGAGGCAGAAAAAGTCTACTCTTTCAAGTCCTACTGGCTGTGGGAACCTAGTTAAGATACTTACTTTCACCAAGCCTCAATTTCTTCAACCGCAAAACAAAGATATACTCTCTATAGGCACATAGTAGATATTCAATAATCACAAATTGTTCTATTATTTGTTCATCTCGTTCTTTTTACAATGAAGATGAGATCCACAAAAGCTACTTAACACATACAACTAGTGTAGTAGCAGAGCCTCACCCAGAGCCTACCACTCTCTGAACAACATCCAACTACTGATGGAAAGTAGCCCCTTGAAAATATTTTATAGCATAACTTGAACTATTTCAAGCAAATATTCTCCAAAGAGACAAACTGGCCTAAGCGGGGTAGGTAGGACTATAATGCAACGCTTTTCTTCCTCTATGCTTGTTCAAGCAACATTTCTGCCATCTGCAAGTCCTTCCTGACTCATAAGTAATTTTCATGGTAGCATCTCATAGTACCTATTAGGGGAATTAAAAATAAATTTGCGGTCGAGCTCGGTGGCTCAGTCTGTAATCCCAGCACTTTGGGAGGCCGAGGTGAGTGAATTGCCTGAGCCCGCGGGTTTGAGACCCGCCTGGGCAACTTGGCGAGACCTCATCTCTACAATAAATCAAAAATTAGCTGGGTGTGGTAACGCGCGCCTGTAGTTCCAGCTACTTGGAAGGCTGAGGCGGAAGGATCGCCGGAGCACAGCAGGTCAAGGTTGCAGTGGCCGCTCCCGGCCACTGCACTCCAGTCTGGGTGACAGAGTGAGACTCCGACTCAAAAAAAATAAAAAATAAAAAATAAATGAAGATAAATTTGCCAGCTGGGCACAGTGGCTGACACCTGTAAGCCCAGCACTTTGGGAGGTGGAGGAAAGAGGATTGCCTGAACCTGCAAGTTCAAGACCAGCCTGGGCAACATGGCGAGACCTCATCTCTACAAT
>NW_007247071.1:239852-251379 GCF_000164805.1 Carlito syrichta
CCAGGCATGGTGGCCCTCCCTGCTAGGGAGGCTGAGGCAGGAGTATCGCCTGAGCCCAGGTCCAGGATGCAGTGAGCCATAATTATGCCATTGAATTCCAACCTGAGCAACAGAGTGAGATCCCAACTCAAAAAAATAAATGATGATGATGGTAAAGTTAATGTTATGTGTTTTTTTTACCACAATAAGAAAAGTAAAGGCCGGGTATAGTGGCTCACACCTATAATCCTAGCACTTTGGGAGGCCGAGGAGAGAGGACTGTGTGAGTCCAGGGGTTCAAGACCACCAGCCTGAGCAACATGACAAGACTTCATCTCTACAGTAAATAGTGGGGCATGGTGGCTCATGCCTGTAGTTCCGGCTACTTAGAAGGTTGAGGTGGAAGGATCACCTGAGCCCAGCAGGTTGAGGCTGTGGTGGCCATGAGCGTGCCACTGTACTCCAGCCCAGGTAACACAGTGAGAATCCAACTCAAAAAAAAAAAAGTAAAATGTTTTGATTTTGTATATTAGGCATAGAGCAGGTTGTCAATAAACAGTAATTAGTTATATTGTTTGTAGAAATATGGTTAAGTACTCATATTGCTACAAATAGAATATATGAAATTTCACTATAGGCTATGACATCAAACAATACAAAAGATGCCTAACGGTAATTGAAATTCTCCCACTGTTTATTTTATTTTTTAAGTTGGAGTCTCACTCTGCTACGCAGGCTGGAGTGCAATAGTATGCTCACAGCCATCACTGCCTCGATCTGCTGGGCTCAGATGACCCTTCTGCCTCAGCCTTCCAAATAGCTGGAACTACAGACGTGCATCACCACACCCAGCTAATTTTTTTGATTTATTGTAGAGATAAGATCTTGCCAAGTTGCCCAGAGTGGTCTCAAACCCGTAGGCTCAGACAATCCTCTCGTTTTGGCCTCCCAAGTTGCTGAGATCACTGATATGAGTCATCAAACCTGGCCTTTCCACTGTTTAAAAAAAAAAAAAATCAACTGTCTAATTTTTTTTAGATTTTTGTGTTTAATTTACAAGCACTTCTCAGGTGGTATTTAGTATTAAAAAAGTCAAGGCTAGGCAAAGGATATGAACAGACACTTCTCAAAAGACATACGAGGCCAGGCATGGTAGCTCAGCCGGTAATCCCAGCACTCTGGGAGGGCGGGGCGAGAAGACTGCCTGAGCCTGGGGGTGCGAGACCAGTCTGGGCAACTTTGTGAGACCTCGTCTCTACAATAAATCAAAAAATAAGTCGGGCATGGTGGCACGTGCCTGTAGTTCTAACTGCTTGGAAAGTGGAAGTGGAAGGATCACCTGAGCCCAGCAGGTCGAGGCTGCGGTGGCCATGAGCGTGTCACTGCACTCCAGCCTGGACGACAGAGTGAGACTCCAACTCAAAACAAACAAACAAAAAAAGACTGAAAAGGTATAAGTACTGACGATAAGACAGGAAGGTATGGGCTATTCTGTAGCCTACCTGGAATGCTAGTTTTGGGAATTTCTTACCCATAGCCATGGGAGGACTGAGCTGGGCAATCAATGGCATAATCACCTAGAGGGGTATGTGACAACTACTAGAAGCCCAAAGGCTTGTATGGTGTTTGTTTTGTTTTGTTTCCTTTATTAAACAAGGAAAAGGAATGGTTACACATTACTTTTAAAACTAAAAATGACTGAGGGCAAATTAGGTATTGAGCAAAAGAAAGAACTGGTACTATGCACAAATCAAGTATATATACTCTGAAAAGCAATCATTTCTATAATTTAAACTAATTACTCAACTGTCAAATAAAAGTAGACTAACCTTGGTAGTCTTTTTTTTTGAGTTGGAGTCTCATTCTGTCGTCCAGACTGAAGTGCAGTGGCATGCTCCTGATCACCGCAGCCTCGACCTGCTGGGATCCGGCGAGCCTTCCACCTCAGCCTTTCAAGTAGCTGTAACTACAGCGCTCACTACCACACCCGGCTAATTTTTGATTTATTGTAGGATGAGGTCTCGCCAAATTGCCCGGGCAGGTCTCGAACCGCGGGCTCAGGCAATCCACTCACCTCGGGCCTCCCAAAGCGCGGGATTACAGGCTGAACTACCGAGCCCAGCCAACCTTGGTAATCTTATCACCATTTCTACACACCACATTCTAAGTTCAAGGTTACTTTTAATTTCCTTTTAATATTCTTGTTTATTCTTTGAAGAAAAAATTTAAGGTTTAACTCAATAATAAATGAAAATGTTTGAGGGATCGGCAGTAGTGGGACGCTGTTGGGGGTAGGGTAGGCACATACATTACATACATCAGGTTTAGGTACCTGATCCTAAACCAGAGGAAGTGAGGACCAGTGGGAGGCACACACTTCACCTGCACACAGACCATTTATGTACCTAATCCCAAACTGTACCCCAAATCTTTTAAATAAAATAAAGGGAAATAAATGAAAATGTCTGAATTATTCCAAAGGAAAACTTACAGAACTACTAAACTGCAGTATCACTTTCTTTTTTTTTTTTTTTGAGTTGGAGTCTCACTCTGTCGCCTAGACTGGAGTGCAGTGGCCGCTCCCGGCCACCGCAGCCTCGACCTTCTGGGCTCCGGCGATCCTTTCGCCTCAGCCTTCCAAGTAGCTGCAACTACAGGCGTGCGCTACCACGCCCGGCTAATTTTTGATTTATTGTAGAGATGAGGTCTCACCAAGTTGCCCAGGCAGGTCTTGAACCCATGGGCTCAGGCAATCCACTCACCTCAGCCTCCCAAAGTGCAGGGCACAGGCTGAGCCACCGAGCCCGGCTTGCAGCATCACTTTCAAAACTAGTTAGCTTAATTAACAGATTCCTCATACCATACACCTAACATTGTTTATATAATATAGTTTTAGTTTACATGCTTCTGTAAACACATAACATTTTGTTATACTATGAATTAAATGACATGAATTAAGACATGTGTTTTCACATAATTTAATTGACTTTAACCAACTATGTTTTCAGTGTTAACATCCTTTAATTTTATCTGTATATTGTTTAAAAATACACAAAATCAAACTAAGAATTAAGGATAAATTTTTGCATTACAATCTTACAGAGAATGTGAATATGTACCCAGGAAATATAAAGACCTTACAACTCAATAAAACAATCCAAAACAAAAGGCCTAAACAAAAATAAAGTATACAAATGGCCAAAAAGCGTGCAAAAAGATGTTCGACATCTCTTATCATCACAAAACCAAAATGAGATACTTAACATTCATTTAATGACCAAATTGTAATGACTGGCAATACCAAGTGTCAGTGATGATGTGTAGAAACTGTAACCACTGTACAGTTACAACTGTAACTTTCATTTTTTGTTTTGTTTTGTTGTGGCTTTTTTTGGAATCAGAGTCTTCCTCTGTCGCCCAGGCTGGAGGGCAGTGGCACACTCACAGTCATCTCAGCCTCGAACTACTGGGCTTAGGCAATCCTTCCACCTCAGCCTTTCAAGTAGCTAGAACTACAGGTGCACACCACCATGTTCAGCTAATTTTTTGACTTATGGTAGAGATGAGGTCTTGCCAAGTTGCCTAGGGTAGTCTCAAACCCGTGGGGCTCTTGCCTCTGCCTCCCAAAATGCTGGGATTATAGGCATGAGCCACCAACGTCCGGCCCTACAACTGTAACTTTAAAAGTAAAACAACAGCACCACTTTGGAAAACAGTTTCGCAGTTCCTTATAAAGTGAAATCAGTATTTACCACATGACCTAGCAATCCAATTCCAAGGTACTTACCCCAAAGAAACTAAAACATATATCCAGAAAAGACTTACGCAAATGGTCATAGTAACTTTATTAATACCCCAAAACTGAAAACATCTCCATGTATCTGTCCATTAGCAAGTAAATGAGGCCGGGCAAGGTGGCTCACGTCTATAATCCCAGCACTTTGGGAGGTCAGGGTGAGAGGACTGCCTGAGTCCACAGGTTCAAGACCAGCCTGGGCAACTTGGTGAGACCCCTATCTCTACAAAAAAAAAAAAAAAAATTAGCCGGGTGTGGTGGCATGTGCCTGTAACTCCAGTAGCTCCAGCTACTTGGAAGGCTGAGGCAGAAGGATCACCTGAGCCCGGCAGGTTGAGGCTGCAGTGGCTGTGAGCATGCCACTACACTCCAGCCTGTGCTACAGAGTGAGACTCCAACTAAAAAAAAACCAAAAAAGTAAATGAATTTAAAACCTAAGGTACAGGTCATGGCTCACACCTGTAATCCCAACACTTTAGGAGGACAGCAATGCAGGCTCTCTTGAGGCCAGAACTTAGAGAACAGCATGGGCAACATAGCAAGAGTCATCTCTACAAAAAACTTAAAACCCAGCCAGCTGTGGTGGTGAGCACCTGTAGTCCCTGCTACTGGGGAGGAGGCAAAAGAATCCTTGAGGCCATGAGTCAAAGGCTGCAGTGGCTATGACTGCACCACCGTACTTCAACCTGGGCGATAGAATGAATGAAACCCTGCCTCTAAAGGGGGGGGGGAGCAAACACTGTATATATATATATTCATACAATGGAATATTACTCAAAAAGAAACTACTGATACAAGCAACAACATAGGTAAATCTCAAAAAACATGCTAGATGAAAGAAGCCAGTCACAAAAGAATATATATGGAATTTTAGAACTAGGGAAATCTAATCAATAGTTGAGAGGGAATGATTGTAAAGGGGCATAAAGGAACTTTGAGATGACAGAAATTGTTACATATCTTAACTGAGGTCATTCATGGTACATATATTTGTGAAAACTCTTCAAATTATATCCTTCAAATGCATGCATTTTACTGTATATAAATTTAACTCAAAGTTTTTCTAGCTAAGAAATTAATACAAGCTGATAACACCTAATAAAACTAGAAATGTGCACATAATCTTGAAACATCAACTCTCCCTATAGAATGCTGTCACACAAATATTCAAAGGTACACAAGGACGTTCACTGTTTGGAAGAGAGAAAATAATGTCCATCATAGTGGACTGGTTTATTGTAAGATGACACACTCATCAACTGGAATACTTATGCATTCCCCTGACTAAGGAGGCAAAGCTTAGAGGAGAGACAGAAAACGCTTTCTGTAACGGGTCACAAAGTATTTTACGCCTAGCAAGCCACATCTAGTCTCCCTTACATATTCTTGTGGGGGCTTTTGTTGTTGTTTTACAACTCTTTTTAAAATGTTAACATTCTTAGTCTGTGGGTCTTACAAAAAATGATTCCTGGCTGAGAGATCTAGTCTTTGAATCCAAAGTGCCCAAATTCAAATCCTTCCTCTACCACTAACTGTTACCTAATCTCTCCATCTATTGTTCTTAGAGTCTATATACTGAGCATAAAGCACTTAGAAAGATGCCAAGCATATAGTAAGCCCTAAAGAAACATCAGTTATTTTTTTTTTAACAAAACAGATCTCCTCTCTGAATTGAACTAAAAAGTGGTGTTAGAACTAAATGGCTTGGTCCCATTTTTATAAAACATATATTCAGACATGAATATATTGGGGAAAGTTTGGGAAGATTATACACCAAACTTATGTTAAAAACCTCATCAACAAGGGTACCAGTATAATGAACATTTGTATACCTAACCCTGAATTGTACCCTACATCTTTAAAATTTAAAAAAAAAAAAAAAAAAAGGAAATAGCCAGGAGCAGTGGCTCACACCTGTAATCCCAGCACTTTGGGAGGCTGAGGCAAAAGGACTGCCTGAGTCCACGGGTTCGAGAACAACCTAGGCAACTTGATTAGACCTCATTCCTACAATAAATCAAAAAATAGCTGGACGTGCCTGTGGTTCCAGCTACATGGAAGGCTGAGGCGAAGAATCACCTGAGCCCAGCAAGTTGAAACTGCGGTAGTCATGAGCACACCACTGCATTTCAGCCTGGATGACAGAATGAGATTCCAACTCAAAAAAAAGGGGGGGGGGGATATAATTACAGAGATCAAGAAAACCTTTATTATTTTTTATTTTATTGAGTCAGGGTCTCACTGTCACCCAGGCTGGAGTGCAGTGAGGCAATGATCATGGTTCACCAAAGCATCAACCTCCTGTGCTTAAGGTAATCTTTCTGCCTCAGCCTCTTGAGTGAGTCCCTGGGATTACAGGTGTATGCCACCACACCTGGCATTTTTTTAATAGCGATGAGGTCTTGCTATGTTGTCTAGGCTAGTCTCAAACCCCTGGGCTCAAGCAATCCTCCTACCTCAGTTTCCCAAAGTGCTGGGATTACAGGCGTGAGCCACTGTGCCCGGCCTTCATTTTATAAATGTCTAACTTGTGTATTTTTAACTGAACATATATTCCTTTTTTATAGATATTGCTAAATTGAAATACATAGATAAAAGCATATGTAGCACCATTTTTTTTACTTACCAGTCCTAAGCACATATTTCAACTCAAGAATTATTTAGTTCCATTCACGAGAAAGTACATCAACTCTTAAAAACATGGGCATAGCCAGGCATGGTGGCTCATGCCTGTAATCCCAGCACTTTGGCAGGCAGAGGTGAGAAGTTTACTTGAGTCCAGGGGTTAGAGACCAACCTGGGCAACTTGGCAAGACCCTGTCTCTAAAATAAATTAAAAAATTAGCCAGGTGTGGTGGCACACGCCTGTAGTTCCAGCTACTTGGAAGGCTGAGGCAAAAGGATCACCTGAGCCCAGCAGGTTGAGGCTGCAGTGGCCATGAGCCTGGATGACAGAGTGAGACTCCAACTCAAAAAAAAAAAAAAAAAAGTAAAAAATTACTTATCAAACACTTCATGGCAGATGTAGTTCTGAGGGTTTCACATGTATCACTTCCTTTAATCCTCACAGACACCTATCAGATGATATTTTCTTTTCTTTTTTTGAGCTGATAGAATGCATAGAGGGGGAAGTAGAGTTTCCAGGGTGTGGTTTTGGAAATTTTGGGGGTTCCAGTCCATGAGTTGCCAGTTTGTGCCTGTAGAGTTATCTTCTGGATGGCTGAGATTCCCATCTGTAAATTGGAGATGAAAACAGTAACATCTGACAGGGCACAGTGGCTCACGCCTGTAATCGCAGCACTTTGGGAGATGGAGGTGAGAGGACTGCCTGCACAAAGAAATTCTCAGACATGTTTTAGTCTGTCTAGAGCATCAAACTGTACCTCCTATCAAACTACAGTTACCTACTTTTAAATGTAACTTTTAAAGTGATTCAGAGCCGGGCTCGGTGGCTCAGCCTGTAATCCCGCGCCTTTGGGAGGCTGAGGTGAGTGGATTGCCTGAGCCCGCGGGTTCGAGACCCGCCTGGGCAGCGAGACCTCATCTCTACAATAAATCAAAAAATCAGCCGGGCGTGGTAGCACATGCCTGTAATTCCGGCTACTGGAAGGCTGAGGCGGAAGGATTGCCGGAGCCCAGCAGGTGAGGCTGTGGTGGCCAGGAGCGGCCACTGCACTCCAGTCTGGGCGACAGAGTGAGACTCCAACTCAAAAAATAAAATAAAATAAAGTGATTCAAATAAACCCACTCTTCTTGGAGTTGACATATCTTTAACCACCCAGGAAGCCAGCAGAGAACATGGAGTAGATAATATGGAGTCAAACAGGACTAAGTTAGGATGCTGACTGCAAATTTTCAGCTGGATAATCCTGGGCAAATTCTTAATCCCAACCCCCATTCACAGTTTCCTTCAGCTTCCTTATCTGTAAAGGCTTGCAGGGTGTATTGTTGCTAAGCTTTGTATTCTGGCAAAATATACATAACATAAAATGTACCATTTTAGCCATTTTTAAGTGTACGACTGAGTGGTGTTAAGTATATTCAAAATACTATTTAACCATTACCATCATCCACCTCCAGAATGTTTTCATCATTACAAACAGAAACTCTGTACTCATTACACAACAACTCCCTGCTCACCTCTCCCCTCAGTCACCCCCCCAACCTCTATACTACTTTCTCCATAAAGTTGCCTAATTCGACTACCTCATATAAACGAGACCATACATTTCCGTATGATTTTTGTGCAAAAGGTTGTCTGGCTTACTTCACTTAGCATAATGTTCTCAAGGTCCATCCATGTATCAGAATTTCATTCCTCTTATACCTGAACAGATTTCACCATATTATACACCATATTTGTTCATTCATCTGTTGATAGATACAGGGTGGGTTTTACAAGAATTAAAAATAAAGCATGTGATGTGAAGTTACCAAAGTAAAAAATAAACAAATAATGCATCTGGCAAATTATAGGCACTTTAATATAATTCTTTTTTTCACTTTGTTTTTGTCACATGCTTACACCAAGTAGTGGTACAATGGCAAGATATGGAACAGTGCAACCATCTTAGAAATGTATCAGCTTCAACTTTTAAGGTATCATTGGTTTGCTAATCTATATTTAAATTGCTTTAAAAGAATGATGAAGGCTGGGCACAGTGCTTCACACCTGTAATCAAGGCACTTGGAGAGGCTAAAGCAGAAGAATCATTTGAACCCAGGAGTTTGAGGTTGCAATGAGCTAAGATTGCACCACTGTACTAGGGTCTGGGCAACAGAGTAAAACCTTGTCTCTTAAAAGAAATGAAGAATGATAAAGAACATCCCAATGAATGACCCATAACTACACTGTCACTATTTCCTTCAGTACTAGCCTCATAACCTATCTCAAATTATTCCAATGAAGAATTCATTAATTGTAAAAGACACATTTCAATTAAAAGATCTGCTATCCTTGTCTTGCCCTTTCCCATCCGTATATTTTTGCAAACGAATCATCAATATCAACATCAAATCAAGTTAAACAGATGCTATATGCAATTTATCAAGCTTCTTCTCTCAAATTGCCTCAAATACCAAACATGAATACCAATAGTTGTACCTAAAAGATATTCACTTTTCAATGCTAGAAAAACCTTGGAATTTATTTACCTTGACAACTATTTTTCTTTGCAATCACTTAGAATAACGTTCTCAAGGTCCATCCATGTATCAGAAATACAACATGAGTAATATATTCACTTTGCAAGTTCTTTTGTCAAATTATTTCCCTACATTTTCCCTATTTCCTTAGTTTAACTATTAAAACCCCTATTCTCTAGCAACTACCAAGATAGATGCTAGGTATACAAAGAAAAATAAGACAGACCCTCTGCCTCGAGGTACTTAGGCATGTAGTGAGGAAGAGGGATTCATAAACAAGAGATTATAATAAAATTTGATACATGATATTATAAAATATGAACAAAGTCCTGTGGGAACACAAGAGTGCTTGGAAATTCAGGAAAGCCTTCTAGAAGGTAAAGCATATCATCTGACCATGAACCTTTCTCTGAATTTAATGAACTGTGCCTCAACACTTATGCTCTTCCCCAAACTAAAGGTTGTCTCTATACATAACCTTCATAATTTACGAACAATTTTCTCATCATCTATACTGACATAAAGACTTCAAAGCTAATCCATAAGTAATTTCTAATTGACCCCACAATACACCGTATCCGAGGATTTTTTCCTTGTTGGTTTTTAAAAAACAGGTCAACTTTCTTAATTAACACTGTTTTTTAAAGGCTAATATTGAAATAAATTCACACTCCTTGAGCATGCCCACCTCAAAGGATGGAAGATACCATGGAAAAACTCCAGTGTGACCTAGAGAAATCTGACAAAAAGTTTTAAATGATCAACATAATCACATATATGTATGCATGCAAGGCAAAGCAGGTATCAAAGTATTAAACCTTTTTTGGTCTGACTACACTAGATCAACAAGTGTTTGGTTTCTTTTAGATCAGTGCAACTTAAACTGACTAAATACATTCTCAATACTATGATAACATAATACAAAACGAAATTTTAAACCAATTCCTAAAGAGGCTTTTCAAAAAATATCTTGTGGCAAGTACAGAGGATAGTAATTTTCAAATACAGAATACAAATGGCTAAGTTAGAATTTTTTATCCTAAAATATCCAAATTTCTGCCAAAAATCTGCATAACTAGCTCATGCTGTAACAATGAACAAAATTATCAGTAGGATTTCTAAGTACAGAATTATTAGTAACTAATATAAACATCATTTTATAATCTCATCACTTAAAGCAGCACCTTGAATATCTGTTCCATGGTGTCCAACGCTCTGCAAAATACGTGTAATGAAGATTTTTATACTGCATTTCTTTGTTTCCACTTTTGAGAAACCGTTAGTAGATGCATTAGATCTTCATTAGAGAGAACAAAGCAAACAGAAGAGTGCCTGTTTTTCTAACTTCTTTTCATGGAATATGTTTACTTTGCACAAAAGTCAGAATTTAAGCTGCAATTTTCTAAGTGTTTCTGGGACTTTAAATGTTACATTCCCCAACACACCTCCAAAGAGAAAACAGGATTCTTTATATCTATGCCTAGGATTCTAATCTATTCTTAACTTTAGAGATCATGAACAGGAAATTAAAATACATCTAAAATACTTTCGTTTCCTTGCAAATAAAATTACAAATAGTTAGGATTACACATTTGTTCTACATTTTATTCCTAAATAATAATGCTAATGCTTATGAATGAAGAGTAATAAAAAAAAAAACTCCAAAACTCCTAGAAGTATAGACCACTTTCAAGTGTGACAACATTGTTTTTTATAAACGTTTATTTTTTAAATGTTGTTTTGTGTGACATTAAAACGCCATAAACTTAAACTGGTAAGACCTGCTTCAAACCTAGAAAGCCTTGTAGTGAAGCATTTTTAAACACCAAAGACAGATTTGTATTTCCAAGTGAATTTAAACTTTACAGATCCTGGGTGATAAACAAAAGAAGTTTAGTTTAACTGTGGGCAGCACACATTAAATTTCTTAGGCAACAAACACTTCTGCATACAGCTTTTTCTGACTCACCAAAGCTATTGTTCACAGAAAACAGACCCCATTAATGAGAAATTGCCAAACATGTAGTCTAAATACACATTTGTCTTAGGAGTTTTATTCTGATCGTTTATTTCTACCACCTCACCCTCATGCAACCCCTTGGGATTTGAGAAATAATCGCGGACTAAATGACAGCTGATTTCGTTAGCACCTGTCGCCATTCTCGGATGCAGCACGCAAGTTGGCCAAAACAGCTTGTCGTTTTGTGTTTAAGATCGCGATTCTTTAGAAGGAGGGAACTCACGAGGCGTCCACCAAGTTTTCCCAAACACTGTGCTCCATTCCTCCCATTCTCAAAAGTAACCCTGTGACACAGGTTCGGGGCGAGTGGAAGGGGAGGCACCACGAGGTGGGAACTCCGCGGGAAGCTCTCCGAAAGGAGATCAAGGGAGGGGACCAGCTCGACTCTTGCCTCCAACTTAACAGAAAGCCGGTGGCGGCGCGGGCAGCCGCACGCTGGCCTCCGGGGGGGTTTCGGGTGGCTCTTGGGGGACATGTCAGGCGCGGAGTTCCCCGCCGCGCGCGCTGTCCCGCGGCAGCCGCGGCCCCTGCCCGGAGCCGGCGCGCCCCGAGGGCCCGCGGCGTGCGCGGGGCGGCAGCCGAGCCTG